>NC_092291.1:10560326-10860326 GCF_036320965.1 Panulirus ornatus
GTTTTCTGTTTGAGATACATGTACTTGCTGGAGATTGTTATTGGCTTGACTGACAGAGTTCCCAAGAACCCGCCTTGGCAGTGCCCGCCCGGCCTACGTCCACTGTGAGGGTTGCTCGTTAGCCTGTGAACCGGAACGACGTCTATCAACAGTTTTTGGCTCTGTTTATGTATGTACGTAGCCCAGCCCGGGCTGTTGGGGTGAATGACCCCAGAAGTCTTCATCAGGTGAACTTGTGGGTAAACCTCTGTGGCTTTGACGGATGACTTGTACGGAGGACGTTAGTCATTTGTTTACGTCAGTCAGCTGAGTGTCAGTCCGACGCGGCGCTAGTGTTCAAAATCAAAAACTTTCAGATGCTTGAGTAACCCTTTTATGCACAACGTTACGACCCTCGGGTACGATGGCCTGGCCTTTGACCCGACTTTTAAAGGTCGGGTGAGAAGCCAGGCCACCGTACCCAGGGGCAGTGCTGTCGTGTTTACGAAGTTATATTGTTGTGCTCAGGCGGTTACGTGGCACGCCATTCACTCCTTAGTAACACTATATTACTGGGTTTTCTGTTATCCATCAGTTGAGTACATTGATGGCAGTGTTTGGAGGATGAAGACTTGAGTGCGGTGGAGTTCACTTGGGTTATAGATACGCTTCCCGGGTGAAGCTCTTCTCCAGTGGTGCATTGAGTGCAGGGAGAGCCTGGTGTGGGTGGGTTGGGAGTGTCGGAACAGCCAAGAATGTGAGGTGTTACTCTCCCCGTGTTTCGGTGTGAAAACAGATCCTTGAACCCGATAAAGAATGTAACTTGTGTTTGGTGAGACTGTGATACATGAAATATGACTGTCGGTAATGATGTTATCTCGCGACAATTTCCTCTTAACGTAGTTGGAGTGTGTACAGCAGGTGTAGCAGAGGTATGGCGCAAAGGTTAAAGTTGAGTATAGCCAGGGGAAGGTGAGTGAGGGAGTCGGTATCTCCGACATGACCGAGTACGGGAGGAAGGGACCTCGACCTGTGACCCGGCGTGAGGCAGCAGAGCTTATGGTTCTTGTGGTGTAGTGGCTAAGGTGGTGTTGCCTTGCCTTACCCGGCCCGGCCCGCTCCAGGATGCCTCTCAGGGACACCAGCCTCGGGTACAGTTTTTTATTGTCCTACAGGTGAGTAGTAGACCATTAGCTGTCACACCTGCTGACCAAGCCTGCCAGCTGGCTCGCTCCTTACTCGACAGTATGCCTTTATCATCACGTCATTAACTTGCACTCTCAGTTGCTCTCTATAGTAGTGCGATTGTCACGTTAACTGTGATTTGACACGTTATATTGGGGAACTGGTGTGCCATAACACGCTTCGTAATATTGATCGTTAAGACGCCCTAAAACCTGGCATGAAGAAAAAAGTTGGTTATTTGTCGTCGGTGTATGCCGTTACCCTGGCAGACGTATTAGTACGGCAAGTGTGTTGTTGTCGATAATGAGTTTGGAGGAACAATTATAATTATCGGTGTGGGAGAATGTGAATGGAATTAATGATAATAGGGAACAATATCCTTGAAATTAATAAGTAACGGATATGCTCTCTGCTTTCTTTACTGACGCTGTGATTAGCAGGTAATTGTTGTAACATTTGTGAGACCCATTGTAATGATGCCATCTCGGCGGTTAACAATCTTGAAACTGTTTTTCTGTGGTGGAAAATAAGCCATTTCCTTGAAGAGGTCCAGCCAGAAAACCTGCCAGCGTTCCTAGAGCGATGATGTCAGGGGGTCAGGATCTTCCATGTTATCTTCCTTGTTTGATCTCTTGATACTTCACCACTTGGTACCTGTCTCATGGTCTTCGGGGTGGGATGGGATAGGATTCACAGTGCTACTCTGTCAGTCCCACAACCCCACCCCCACCTGCAAATTTCTGGGGATGTATTGTATTTAGACATATGTAATGTGTCCCTACTTGTTCATGATGTACTGGTAGAGCTCGAGCCAGCTATCCAGGCCTTCCTCACTTACAACATCTCTGAGCTCCTCAGCAGCAGCCTGGGTCAGCCTCAGCAGTTTAGGAAGAGGAGCTTACCCTCCCCTCTTGTCGACAGAAGGTAGAGTGGGGTTTACCCACTAGGCGAGAGGTGGGACAACAGACTGTAGGGCACCACAGTGCAGGCGGGGAAGTCAACCCCTGCCTCATGAAAGCCAGAGTCACCAGGGCATGTGTATGTTGGTGCACGGGATGGACACCTAACAGGATATCTAACGTCCCATGACCAGGTCGTGTGATTGAGGAAGCAAATAGTATCCTGAGGTCAGGAGGGAGGCAGTGGCCGGCCCCCACGTGTCACATCAATAACGCATGGCAGGTGAGGAGGGTGACACTGACCTTCCCTCGTGTCACAAGTCACAGGGAGGCTCATAACAAGGAAATAACGGCACGAGGGAGGAAAACAGAGTTGAGAGCAGGAGAAACACCGTGAACAGTAAGGTCACCGTCGGGAGACACGATCCTACTACTGGTGGTGGCGGTGGTGGTGTTGTGTGGTAGTTGTGGTAATGTTGATGGTTTGCTGGTTGTAGTATGGTGGCGGTTTGGTGTCTGCTGGTTGTAGTAATGGTGGGGGTATCATATTGCTGTGGTGTGCGTCGTAATGGTGGTGATCATGCAGATGTTTATTCGCTATCTTCAGTATTCCTCTGTATCAATATATGAGTGATCCGACATGGTAGAACATGGCGTGTGCGTATGGATTGAGAAGTCGGAAATTTGATGGCGTGGATATATTGGTATGGTTACTGATGTGGCATGATGATATGGGGTCTGTGCTGAGCAGGGGTGATTGTGGATGTGGGCGTCATGCAGGATGGTGTGGGCGTGGAGTCGTGTAGGATGTGTTGTGAGTAGGGTCTTGCTTGTACGTAATGTGTGTAATAATGTAGGAGGGATGGGTGGACGGGAGTAGCGATTGTGAGGATGTGAACGGTGGTGTGGGTGGGGTGACTGTGGGTATGGGCGGGAGTAACGGTGGTGTGGGTATGGGCGGGAGTAACGGTGTTGTGGGTAGGGCGGTTATGGGTATGGGCGGGAGTAACTGTGGTTTGGGTGGGGTGGGTGTGGGTGTGGTTGGGAGTAACGGTGGTATGGGTGGGTGTGGGCTGGAATAACGGTGGTGTAGGTGGGTGTGGGCGGGAGTAACGGTGGTGTGGGTGTGTAGGTGCAGTATCACCAGGTTCCGCTCGAGGTGGTCTGCCGTCTGGCTGGAACTCTGCCCTACTTACCTGCTCCCGCTGCTGCTGCTGCCTGAGCTGTTCCCATAACTTTCCTACTAACGCTGCACATACTGTTGTTCCTGTAGCTCATGCTGTGCTGCTGCATTGCTGCTGTGTTTCGTTTGGCTCTGCTCCTCTTATTGCTCCTGCTGTTCCTGGTTTGGTACAGTTGTCGCTGTTGCTGCTGAGCTCAGCAATGGCGGAGTGGTAGAGGTAAGGGGTTTGTGCCTGTGGTGATGCGGCAGCGTAACTCCCGCCTCCGACACTCCCACTCATGTGGCAGTAGATCCAATTTAAGAGGTGACGTCATACGGTATCAAGTACAGGTTGTCCGTGGGGGTCCTGCTGGGCTGACCTCATGTGTGTGTGTGTGTGTAATGTTGGACGGGAGGAGACGAGGCCCCCCTGGAGGTCTGTCATTACTGTGACATGATGATGATGATGATGATGGAGATGATGCGCATGTCACCTTTACTAGCCCTATGAGGGCAGTGTGGATGCTGGGAGGATCAGGCACGCGCTGCCAGTTTTTCCCGAGGTTTGTAAATGTGAAGGGTGAGGCGGGGAGCGGGCGAGGCACTCGTCACGGGTCCTGGCAGGTGAGAGCCAAGTCAGCACCTTCTGCCATCGTCCTCCCTCACTGCTTCACCATCACTGCCTACATCCTCACCTTACCTAGAGCCATTTAGGATGAAGCTGTAAGAAGAACCTGGTCGCTGTCTGGTCGTTGGCAACTCAGGGTTGGGCCGTTGCGACGTCAGTTTCTTTCCCTACACACTTAAGCTCTGGAACTTCTTACGTTCTCATGTCTGTCATATCACCTGCCATCTGCCCCGTTTTTATGAGGCGAGTTTTCTACTTCCACCAAAACTCTGGATTATTTCGTTTTTCTCTTGTTACTTCTCTGTTTCTTTAACCTTTTTTTTTTCTTTAGTTTTTCATATAAGGCATGGCCTTGACGAAGACTTTAGTCTCTGACTGGAACCTTCGATGTGAAAAAAAAAAAGTGCCGAAGCTACTTTTGGCAGCTGTAGTTGTCCCTGCCAGAGTTCGTATGTTTTCTTTAAGGCCGGAATGCAACCAACGGCTTCCTCCGGGCCTTAGCACTGGATGCTTCTGTGGGCCTCTTGGTGCTCTAGTCGGCGGGAGACATATGGCTGATGCTCTGCTCCGTATTGAAGTGGTCGCTTTCTATTCAGCTGGACCTGACACGGCAGCTTTTCTTTGGATTAGGGGTATATTCTTGTGTCCACAGGTAGGTATAGGCACTAGGTGGCACTTACTGTTACTATTCTTGGCGTAGTAGTAGTAGTAGTGGTAATAGGAGGTGACAGACAACCACGGACCAGCTGGTTGCTTGGGTTTCGGGAGGGATAGTGGCGGCGGAGCAGCGAACAAGGGCTACAGATTGCTTTTTATCCTCCTCATGTACAGGTGGTTGCTGGCATCACATGACAATACATAACTCTCACATCTCAATTCTCTGTTCCTGTTTTCCATCTTATGCTTCGTACAGTCTGGGTGACTGACGTCCCCACTCAGTAGCCACCGTGATAGTTTTTCGTGTGTGCAGGAACTGCCGTGATAGGTTTTCGTGTGTGCAGGTATTCTAGATCTACAAGGGCTTTGTTCGACCAAACTTTGGAGTTCTGCTCTTATATTTTGGGTGTTTTTTTTTTGTTCATGTCTCACTTAGAATGGAATCGTAAGCCTTTCGTCTCATTAATTCCCCCAGCGTCATGTTTCTACAACAATGCCTTTTTGTTTCCCACGTTGTTGCTTCTCGCTTCCTGTTCAGCAGGTATTATTTTAGCCGCTCCTTTCATGATGTCTGCATGGGTCCTGCCGGATGCGGCACGCGTCTGGCCGCTGCTTCAAATGTTTTTGTTTACAGACCGGCCCTACGAAGATTGACCGTTGTCATACCTCCATCTTTCCTCGAGCAACGAAGGTGTGAAATCCTCCTCCTCCTTTTGTCTTTCCCTCTTCCCATTGCCTCTCTGCCAGTGAGAGTTAGGTCAGCAAACACTTCATTCTTTTAACTTTTTTCTTTTCACCGGAGGTGTCCTTGATGGGGGCGTGTTTTGCCCTTGCCATGTTTGTTGCACACACAGGAAAAGAAAAAGACATACTGGTGTGTACCTTCTGCTTGGCGGTGGGGCGTAGCGCTCACTGCTGTGTACCCCTGTGTGGATCACTGGATGCCTCCGTCAGGCTCATGTGAACACGGTAGCTGAGCCACTTTTTGTGGTGTTGCTCCTAATACGGTACTGCCTCCTGGTTCATGCCTTAGACCGTCGCTTGTAACTTAGATCACATTTAGATTTAATTGTGGATGCGTGCAGTCCTTGCTGAAGGCACATACTTGTCACATGGAGTGTGGCGCGTGATGGATTATGCATGCGGGTGTCGCTGTTATATTTGCGTTGGCCTTGTTCCTTCCCAGGCTACTTAGGCCGGCCATCGCGGCCTGGCTCCATGCCTGCTGGTTGTCATTCGTTCGTCATTGACACAAGTCTGTCACAGGAGGTGGGACTGCCCGGGGGGGGGGGGGGGGGGGGGGGAGCGACGAGGTCCTGGGTTGTCATCACCTTGGGGTGTGCCGTGTGGGCGGCAACACTATATACGTGTGATATTTGTATTTGTTATTAAATGGGCCTGGTCGTTACAGGTGCAGCAGCCAGACTCCTACGCTGCTGATGGGCTCGGTTGGGTAGGCTTGCTGGGGGCCGGGTGTAGTGGCCTGCTTGTTTTTTGGTGATGATGATAATCATTGTTTAACCAAACGTATCTAATGGAATTGTCGTGCGATCTTTGATCGAGGACTTATTTTTGTCTGTTAGAATTACGTTAGTGTAGTAGAATATGATTATGATTTTTTTTTGAAGTATTTATACTTATTTATTAGTTTATTATTACCTCAAAACTGACCCAGTTTTCTTTACAGGTATGTGAGAGCAGAGCAGTCTGGTGGATGCTGTTTTGGGTAAGTGTCCAAGGCTGTTCATTAGTCTTCTGCACAGTTATGACTTCCTCATTGAGTATCGTAACCCATATATGTGGTTTTCCTGTGACCCCGGCCGGCAGGTAGGGCAGCTGCCACTGCTGGGTGGTTTACCCCCCGTGTGCACGTCCGCTCCTGATGACAGGGACCAGTAGGTAGTTGAACAGGTTATCTATGTCGTCGCTCTGGCTTGATGAGTTGCCGTGGCCCGCCCTGTGTCGCTAATACATCCCTTCTGTTCTTGGAACTCGACAGCCGTTTGTGTGACGTACTCGGTGAACAGCTTGGGTGACACTTCCTGTACTGCCATTGTAGTTTGTTCTTGTGGCCACCGTCAGATTTTACTATCATCATCACAGTGTACACAGTTTATTGCAGTTTTGTGCTTGTGGCCATATTTTTTGTCTTTCACAAGTAATCGTGGTGCATGTGTTTGTAAACTTGGTTCAGCCTTACCTAAGGACTTCCTTCCGTCCTCCTCTTCCCTTCCTGTCCTGTGTATTCTGCTGACGACGATTTAATATGTGACTGTAGTTGACATGTTCTTGTGCTGCTGCTGCTGTGTCAAGATCAGACAGTCCATCGTGAAGAGTATCGTGCTGGGAGCTACATTCCTTGTACTCGAGCACTTGGCCTGGTGCCTCACAAGTGTACTCGGTCCTCTTCCTGTGCTACCACTCTATCACCAGGTTATATTCCACCCTTTACGTCAACTTGGCAGTAAAACCTTAGGGAAGGTATTCCGCTCGGTGGGTTTATATTGCGCAGTTGTGAGCACGTAGCGTGGTGTGGTCGTCAGCCGTGAGTGAGTGCTGCCATCGTGGGAATGTCGGGTGAAAGGCGAGGGGAAGATTTAGTTCCGTTGTACCAGCAGGGTTGGTAGCATTTGTGTTGCTACCCCTGCTGGCCGGCTGGCTTGGACGTTGGCCGCACAGACCTTAAGTAGAGGTAGGGGCAAAGGCTTGCAGGGCAGCGGAGACCGGGTCGGGGTGCGGGGTGAGTGAGTGTCGCGGGTGGTAGTGGTGTGGCTCAGGACCAAGAAGTTAGTGATGTGACCAGTGGCATCTGATTTAGGGGGTCTGGTGCAGTTGCCACTCCCTAGGTTTTCGGCCTACAAGTGCAGCGGCACTTAAGCTGTGTGCTGCCCATACCAGTTAGAGTATTGAAATGTCGTAGGCAGTACCGCTGCTTGCTGGCGACAGCCTCTTGCGGTCGAGGTTTGGCATCCATTCCCATATCAGTCAGTTAGTGTAACAGCAACACCTGTCAGATTCGATATGGATATTTTCGCTGTAGCATAACGGTAGCAACGCTCGACCGCAGCACTACCATGGCATTTATGTGGGTTCGATCTTTTGTATCTGTCTATAGTAAGGTGTTCAAGGCTGGGTAGTTCTGTTTGTATGTATTGCTGGCGGTGGCGAGGCAAGAGTAGTGCAGGGCGGGCGGGCCGGAGAGCCACATCCATGTTATGGTCATATATGAGTGGGTCGGCAACCCCTGGGGTCGACACTTCTTCCCGTCACCTCGTCCACTGGTGAATAACGGTGTCGTTGCTAGGTAACCACCTGCCTGCCTGGCCAGTACCGTCGGCCGCTGTTAACAGGTTGGTTAGGGTCACTAGTGAAGGTGAGACTGGGGAGTAGGGCGTCAGTCTCCACCCCGTCACCGTCACTATAATTAGAGCTGTTGGTGAGGTGAAATGCTGGCCATATTCTATTTTTCTTGGGCCAGCTGCACAGCACTGACCACACCTCTCCCGGCCACACCCGCCTGACACTACAAGTGGTGGCCGGCCTGGCACAGTCTTACTTCCAACGGAGACTAATGTGGGACACCAGTATGGTTATCATTTTATGTGTATAGTTTTATTTTTTGGGAGGTTCGTATATGCATGTCCAATTATGTCTGTAGGGTGTAGGTGTATATTGTAGTGACTGTGGAGAAACATGGGTGAGGTTAGCATCATGATTGGAGGTATGAGTTAGTGAGGGGCGCTGAGGAAATCTGGTGTGATCCCTCCCGGCGGGCGGGAACACCTTCGTCTCCTGACATTAATGGCTTCACACACGTTGCAGCTGTACACATAAATGTCTCAGGACTTTTCCCACCGCTTCATGTGGACAAACGACTCAAATGCACCATATTGGTTGACTTGAAAATAAGCGGGTTATATCGAAATTTGGATGTAGGTGGCCTGATTTTGTAATGAGTACTTTGTTTTCATGCCAATAGAAGGTTTGCTGTAATGTTTCAAGGCTGCAGAAGGGAAGTTAAAGACATGTATCTAGGCATTTCTCAAGGTGGAGTATTCAGTCTCACGTTTAACATATGCCCTACTGAAATTAGTCCCAGAAAATGATCCAGGAATATTGCTATTAGTTATGCTGTTGCTATTTTTGTACACACCAGAACCTGTCCATCTTGAAGTGGAAACCCACCATTCTTGCTACAGTCACAGTCTGTGATAGCCTCAGTCTTATTATTTCCGCGCAGCAAACCAAGGTAGAATGCTTCCAGTCTGTCTCACAATATGACTGAACTTTCTTCCTGGAGATTTCCTCAACTTTGTCTCTACAGAATTGTTCAACCACAAATGGCATATTGTAAGAGAATGTAGTTGTGTCCAGATAACTGCCAGTCGTGTGATCATGAAAAGCATGCGCATTTCTCACCACCCTGGCAGATAACTCCCTTTGGCATACTTGTCCACGTCAGACAGAAACTATTTGCTCAAAATCTTCACATTGGACTCATTATCAGAACCGTATGCTCTGTGGGACACATACAGCAACTTCAGACTGAAAATAACATAACATTGTCAGTTAGAAATGTTACAGCTTTAATTAGTAGGGAAAAAACGGGTCTTTTAATATGACAGACGAGTGCACTATACACGAGTGCACTATACACCAGTAGATCTGCTTTCTATCAGAATGAGATGTAAGTGAAACATGTGTTTGGGAAAAGTAACATGTGCTTTTACAAGTGTAGGGTCACTGTATCATTGTGGCTGGTGTGTGGCAGGTGAGATGGGGATGGTGGTGAGTGTTGGATCACTGTAGTATTGTGGCTGGCGTGTGGCAGGTAAGGTGGGAGCAGCAACCATAGTGTTGATCATGGTGATGATGTACACAGGGGAGGAGGTCCTTGACCCTGGTGCAGTGTGCAGTAACCTTGCCGCGGCCAGTCCCCGACTCCATGTGGGGGCGGGCCTGTTCCTGCTCTCGCCCCCATCACTAGTAAAGTGTGTGTGTGTGTGTGCGTCGGGGGTCAGCTCTGTCACTCCATCTAACTTTGGAATGTGTGTGTGTGTGTGTGTGTGTGTGTGTGTGTGTGTGTGTGTGTGTGTGTGTGCTTTCATCTGTATGACGTGACCAGGTACGTCAGTGCTCTTAGGAACCTGATAATTGCACTATATGAAAAAAAAAAATACCTGACGGTGTACTGGATTTAAGCAGCTCGTGGGATTTACTTATGCGCATTGTGGTGTGCGCCGTGGCTACAGTACCTTACATACCGCACCGTAGGTCGATGTAGGTAGGGTGGTTCCTCATGGTACTGGACCCACCTGCCGAGGCCGCCCCCTCACAGGTCGCCACCCCACCGTAGTTCGGATCTCGGCCAAACTGGCCCAGCTCCACCCATTTTCCACGTGCCTTCAGGAGGGCTTACTGCATTTCTTGAACGAGTGGATAACAGGTTAGACAGTGTTGGAGTGTGGACGGTGGTGGTGTAGTGGGAGTGTGCCAGAGATGACTCTTGTAATTGCGGTTGATGTGAACTGGTGGCCTTGCCCTTCTCTCCGGCGGGGGGTCATCTCCCCGCCTGTTGCCTCGTCTGTAGCTGGGGAGGTTTAAGTAGATCATTCAGGAGGCGAGTAGCAGAAAAACTACCAGAGCATACGAGCGTGTCGAGCGTGTGTTTGGTCGGTGAGTACCTGCCATGTTTGTGTAGTAATCCACCAGACTGTTCTCGTTGGCTTTGTGCAGTCACTGCAGCCCTGAGTATTGGTTAGTTTATGAGGAGGGTGTGGAGGTGGCCACTTGCGTTGTCAGGTCATGGAGGTGGGATGACATCAGCAGTGTTCCAGACGTGGGAGGAGAGCAGTTAGCTAAAAGCATGAGTGTGTCCCCTGCCCTCCTGAAACAGGGAAGCGGCCGCACCCGCTGCTGAGTGGGAGAGTGAAGCTTTGTCGTGTGGCCAGGTGTGGGGAGGTAATGTCCGCGGGCTGCGTGTTGGATGCTGTTCAAGAGTCTGGTGTGTGGAGTAAACGTAGTTTGATGTATACCATGTTTGAATATATGTGGGTGTCACTTGTCTGTGTCAGGAGGTGTGTGGCTCAACGTGCTTGATCTCACTACCACCATATATGACTCTTCTCATGCACCACTCCTTCCATCACCTCTTCCACCCTCTCTTCTATCATTCTCTCTGCATTGCCTTCATTCATTCTTTCCATCTCTCCTTCCACTCTCCCTTCTACCACCTGTGGGTTGCGGTTTGCCTCTCCACCTGTTGGACACCTACGCCTGACTGCATTCTTCGGTTTATGGTCAGGCGAAGAGGAAGAGGGTGGATGCACCAACTCACATCAACACAGAACTCATTAACGGAATCCTGGCCTTACCAGGCCTGATCCACCCCCTTCTCCCTCGGTATCAATCCCCTTGCATGAGTACCTACTAACAGACACAATCAAATCTAGGGATGTTCTGTGGCGAAGATGTTGCAGTACAGCCAACCAGCACTTGCGGGGTATAAGGAGCAAGGAACAACTAGAATAAGAAAGGAGGAAGAGGGAAACTTTGAAAGAGTATTGTGGCTTGAAAGCTGCATATGATATCGGTCGTTGGTGAGTTATATTGTATGGACTATCTAAACTGGACATAGTTGTAAACTTTTGCACTGGATACTTGATTATCTCTGCAAGAGGAGTCTCTTTTTGGTCTCAAGACTACAAAAGCAAAGTTAAAGATATGAAGCCTAGCATTTTTCAAGATGGAGTTTGCAGTCCTACATGTTCAACGTGCTGATCAATACTTTACTGAATATAGTCACAGAAAGTCCCAGGAATATCGCTATTAGTCATGTACATACCAAAACCTAACTTGAATTGCAAGCCATTCATACTGAAGACAGAGCCTGTGATAGCCTTATGCTTATTATTGATGCAGAGAAAAACAACGTGTTTAATAGACCAGTGGATAACCGGCTACGAGTCATCCATCACACTTGAAAATGATTGAGAAACCCTGTCTATCAACTGTGCCTTTTCTTTTTAATCTCTTGGTATCTCGGTCCCATGTACTGCAGATACTTTACAAAAAACGGGAGTGTGTTTGAAGCTCACGAACTGTAAGCTTATGTAATGGATCAACTTTGTAACAGCTTGGCATAGTCATCTGGCCACTGGGGTCTGACAAACAACATTTGTGGCCCCTTTAATCCTTTTGTGCTTCTGTTCACAGGATGAGTATGGGATACATAACATACTTCCAGCTCATACCAGGAAAATAAAACTGTAACAAGGCTCGAGATAATCTGAGACTTTTACCATGGATTCATCAATGGCAAATTGTCGGCTAATTAGGCAGAGGGATTTACAGGCAAAATATGTAAATGACGATGAGAATGTATGCGCCTAGATGGAAAAAAAAAAGGGTTCAAAAGTGTTTTCAAAGTGCTGCATTCTCAACATCAGAGATGGGATGGGGAGGAGGTCTTGGGAGCAACTGAAATAGCCACTAAGAGCATAAGCAGACTTTGAACGGGCCTTGGATCCATATATAGCACATGGTGTTGATGAAGTTTCGCCATATATGTGTTGAAGAAGTGTGGAGGTACGCTTGACGGGCCGCGGGGGGAGACGTTCACTGTGACGCCCAAGGAAGGTATAGTGCCAAGGCAGCGGAGGAGGGCAATTGTCGTGGTGCCTGTCGTTAGAAAGGGAGACTTGAGAAATTGCGCTGAACTACAGACCAGTCTCACTGAGGGGTGTGCTTTGTGAATCACAATAAAAGATAATCAGAACAAAATTGAGGAGGTCATGCGTGACAATCTTCCTCAGCTTTACATGGGAGAGTGAACTCTGTTGTAGACGAAAGAGAGGGATGTGTGGATTGTGTGCCTCCACATTGTCCGGAAACACTTGACTCTACACCACACAGGAGGTTGGTGAAGGAGCTACATCATCAAGCAGTAATAATAGGGATCGGTGCATCGAAAATTACCCCTGCGGAAGGGAACAAAGGATGCATTCACAGGAGCTTTCCCAAGATGGGTTGGGGGTCACCAGAGGCGTGCCCCAGGGCTCAGTCCTGGGATTATTGGTCCCACTGATGTTTGAATGACTCTGCAGTAAGACTTGACCTGTACCTATATATGTTGTGGTTGATGCCAGGGTCTTGAGGGAATTGTAAGTGACGACTGTCCTATCAAGGCACAAGGGAACTTCCAGAGTTGGTCTGATGCATTGATTCATGAAATTCAGCTCCAGTAAATGGTAAGTTTTGAGGGATGGAACACAGTGAAAAAGATGACCTCGGTGGGAATATTTTCTCGGAAGGAAATAAGCTGCAGGAGTCTGTGCGTTTGTAGGGACCTAGTCGACGTCTTGCCTAACTCGCCTCTAGACTTCCAGTTTAGAAATGGAAGGGATACAGACAGACTGTTGATAGGTAGTTTTCTAATAGGTATATGGATGAGGAATATATGTTAAACTATTCACAGCGTATATTAGGCCAAAACTCAAGTATGTTTTTCATATTTGGTCACCGTACATAGAGAAGCATAAAGAACTAATAGAGAAAGTCCATAGGAGAGGAACAGAAAACGTACTAGAGTTAAGCGTTTGGTTAGAGATGTTAAGAGTCCATAAACTTGCTCATTGTGCAAGAGAGAGGAGTGAGGTGGACTTGATCTCATCTTTTATATCTAAACCAGTTTGATAATGGGTAGTTCCCGGAAAGATTGAACACCCTGAGACCATAACAAGCGATTAAGCAAATTATTTGTTGGAAATGTGTAGATAATTACTCGTAGAGCATAAAAAAGTAGTGGTTGAATGGAATAAGCTAATTGACTAGATTATAAATGCTGTCAGTTTAGAAGTTTGGAATGTTATTTTGATAAAGTTTAAAGGTAGTAGGGTGGCACGTGTGTAGAGACCTCCCCTCCCCTTCCCTCCCCCATGATGTACACACTCGTACAGACGCAGCACCTGGCAAAGTGGCAGGAGTGGTGGGGATTGTAGTTAAGTTTCTGTGGAGGATGACATTGTTTTTGATTGGGTTGTCAGGCTGTTGTCAAGAGATGGGGCCGCAAGTGTGCAAGTACACAGCTGCGTACTTAATACACACCACCAACACACACACATCTGCATGCATACGACACACGCTACAATACAAACACACTTGTGCATACGTACAAACACACATCTGCATACATACAAACACACGCCTCGACGAACACACAAACTCTTTACTCACAAAAAGTTTCATGTATACGTAAATACGTACGTGTTTGTAAACAGGCTTTGAGACAAGGACGCGATGTGTGGTGTAAATTGTTTGTTGTAGTGTGTTAGAACTTGCGTGGAACAGGAAAGTCCGGTGTTTACATTAGACTGACAGAACCACATTCTTCATGGCTGTACTTGACTTGTGGCGATGCAGTACGTTTAAGGAATAATTTGGAAATAAAATGTTAGTTATGACTTGTCAGTGTACCAGGCGCTGGGGCCGTGAATGGCGTGGCGTGGAGTTCGTCTGCGGCCGGATGTTGTGTCATGGATTGTTTAGATGGAGGCTTCTTCCGGGGAGAGGCTCGAGGAGTTCAGATGTGGTGGTCAAGTAGGCGTGGTAAGTGGGCCAGGTATAGTGATAGTGTAGGTGTAGTATAGTGCTGGTGTGAGTGTAGTGTGGGCGAGCAAGGGCGTCACCCACTAAGGTGGTTGTCGGTTAGCGGCGTAGCTGCTGCAGTCTGGTCAGCCCCCTGCTTCTGCTCTCCCGCCTATATTATTGGCCACATACACACACCAGCACGCGCCCGTTCCTGCCTCCACGCCTTTCCTTCGCTTTCATATTTTTTTGTGGGGGTTAAATGAGCACTGCACGGGAACCCGTGGGCGTCTGGAATCTCCTGCCGTCTCCCTTGGTTCCTTGAGTGTGGTGTGGTGCGTCCCAGATGAGGGGACGATCACAGGGTAGTTGCCTCGTGTGGTGGAAGAGGACTACGTCCCAAGAAATGAGACTCGTCATTATCACTGGCGGCCACACAAGGGGAGGGAGTGTATAGGTCAGAGTGGGCAGGTTGTCCGACGTAAGGGGAGGGAGTGTATAGGTCAGAGTGGGCAGTGTAATACAAGATGGGGGATGGGATGGGAGGGGAGGAAGGGTCGTGATCACATGGCGTCATCCTACACACGGCCTGTGGGCGCTGTGAATATGTTTGGTGTTAGACCGGTTTTGTGGGTGCTGTGTTGGTGGACCTATGTGTGCTTGTTCTGATGGGTATGTATGTGGATGCTTGCTTGTGTGCGTACGTAACTAGTTGTTTACATACGCGTGCGTACATGTATACAAGGAACTCGCCGCTGCCGCCACGAGTCAGCACCGTCTGGAGTTGCCTCCTGTTCCTGCGGTAGGAGGCCGACCTGTAAACCAGTAGTGTTACACCCAACACACAGCTCTCACAGGACGGCTGTAAGTCTAGTAATAGTATCAGCAAGGGAACTGTGGCTAGGTGGGTCACCTGGGAGCTGTCCTGTCAGACACCCTGCCAGTCTGCTGAGGTTTTGTGTGCATGTGTTGTTTGCGTCAGGTTTGAGAATCGAGAGAGAGAGAGAGAGAGAGAGAGAGAGAGAGAGAGAGAGAGAGAGAGAGAGAGAGAGAGAGAGAGAGAGAGAGAGAGAGGACGGTGATATGTAAGTCGGCCTTCCCGCTGCTGGGATGATGGACGTGACTGGCTGGGTGAGGAGCACACGGAGGGAGTCGGTGCTGTGTACCTGACCGGGTTAGAATTGTCATGGTGAAAGTTAGGTCACAACGCCAGTCACCTGATCGCCAAACACTGCGTCAAGCAGTTCTCCTGCTGATGTCTATGCTGGTCACTGAACACCATATCATCCTGGACCCCACTACTAATCGTATCAGTTGACCCTCAGCGTTAATCAGTTGATGCCCAGCTTGGCATCAGGTGAGCAGACGATGCCGTTGATGTCCCGGGCTTCCCCTCCGTGTTGCATCATTTGAGCTCCTGCCCAGGCGGTTGAAGGTGCCTCTTCTCACGCTGATATCAACACATACCACTATTAAGAAGGCAGTAGGATCGACCGAGGACACGAAGCCTGTGGGTAAAGTTTCTGCATTTGTGTTAGAGAAGGGCTGGAGGCCGCGGCATCAGAGAGCCTTTGCGATAAGAGGAGTGGTATTTCACCGTGGTCTCAGGCGAGTTTCTAAAATCAGTGTAAGGTGAACATGTCGCAGTCAGAAGTAAGTTTTACTGGAGTTGATATTTGCTGGGTTACATGCCAGCGATTTCAACCTATGGTGAAGTATAGAGCCACCCGCGACACCCACCCCAGCACACACACACACACACACACACACACACACACACACACACACGTGCAACAGCACACGTGGTTAACCTTGAACAGTTGAGCAAACCTGAAGACAGATGTAGTTGTGAGTCGGAGGAGGGAGGTGGGCTTTAGGTGTTAGTCATGCCAGGGAAGCCATCAGGCCGGTGTGACACCAACGGAACATTGATGCCAAGCGTGTGTTGAGGATCTTGTGCCAGCCAAGTTACTTGCTGTGGACTGTGTTTGTCAGATGTATGATATGGATTGTGTGTTAAGTAAAGGGACTGCTGTGAAGTGTGAGTAAGATTAGATTTTAATGTCTCCTGAGTATTTTTGGTTTCTTATTGTTTGATTTCTTGTTATCTCCTCTTCCCTTCCCCGTCATGTATGGGGATATGACCAGAGGGCTTGAGAGTTCCCTGTGTCGCGGTGAAATGGCGGGCAGCATGTGGCAGGTAAGTTACCAGGATGGTGGGCAGCATGTAGTGGATGTGATGCCTGGATGGTGGTGCAGCACGTGTTAGCCAGTGGTGGTTAGGTTACGTGGATGGTGGGTGACATGTAGTGACCCCATGGTGGATGAGTTATCTGGATGATGGGTTGCATGTAGTGACCAGTTGTGGATGAGTTACGTGGGTGGTAGGGAGCATAAGGAGGGTGAGTTACCTGGATGATGGACAGCTTGTTCTGGGTGGGTTACCTGGACGATAGGCAGCGTGTGTGGGTTACATGAATGGTGGGCTGCATGTGGCGGCCAGGGGTGGATGAGTTACCTTGATCATAGGAAGCATATAATGGCCAGTGGTGGGTTAGGTACCTGGGTGGAGGAGAGCATTTAGTGGGTGAGTTACCTGTATGAACGGTGGCATTTCGTCGCCGGTGATGGGTTAGTTACCTGGATATTGGACTATAAGTTCCAGGTCACCGTATTGCTTGTACTGTGGTACGAACTGATAGGGTCAGCGGACGTCGTCCTTCGTGTGTGTTGTATTCGCCTTCCCACGCCCCCAGCCGGGCCCCCGAGGGAAGGGAAGTGCGTAGCGCCATCATGAGTGGTGGGGTTGGGCGCTTACTACCAGAAACTGTCCTAGTGAAGCGAGTGGTGGTGGTAGGGGCAGGGACGGTACCAGAACTCTGTCCGTAGAGTGGAAAGGTTTAGGTGCTCACCTGTCACAGGATGAGTCCTGGGGGGCACGATAAATTTGCCGAGGTTCCCGGCTCTAATCACAACGTCCGGCCTAGCGGCACGCTTGTTAACCAGGAACAACAGCAGCATTGTAGTGCATTGCTCTTGAATTGGTCTGGAGTGTAATACAGAATGCTTTCAATACGTGGCCGAGTCTCTCACTTCCTGCTCTCCTCCTTCCTTCTTACTCCACCACATTACTACGTCTTGATTTTTTTTTTTTTTTTTTTTTTTTTTTTTTTTTTTTACCCCGTTGAACTTGAGGTTGTCTCCATCAGCCACAACATGGTCGAGACTGGTAGGAAGTTGAGGCCGGATTCGGGTTGGTTGGGGAAGCTCGGTTTACTGTGAACGAGGGGATGCCAAGTTGGGCCAATACTGGAGGTAAGGTGAGTTGTGTGTGGTGGTGTGAGGTAACCGAAGGAGGAGGCGGTCGTATGCGTGTGTGTGTGTGTGTGTGTGTGTGTGTGTGTGTGTGTGTGTTGGGGTAGGAAGGGGTGGTGGGAGGGAAGCAAAGTTATCCGTGATGTGTGCCTACCCATCTCTGAACATTAGCCATTCCTGTTCTGC
Source organism: Panulirus ornatus (assembly GCF_036320965.1). Classification (NCBI taxonomy): domain Eukaryota; kingdom Metazoa; phylum Arthropoda; class Malacostraca; order Decapoda; family Palinuridae; genus Panulirus; species Panulirus ornatus. The sequence goes on from NC_092291.1 coordinate 10,577,923, forward strand.
TGCTACCTAAGCTACGCAAGGGAATCACTGGAACCTTCCCTCTTACCTTTTCATGTCCATACTGTAGCTCCTGCCCTCCCTCCCTCTCCTCCTCCGGTGCAGTGTTGTAAGGAAGACCAGCTGCGGCATTACCATCGAGCAGGACCAGGCATCTCGCCCTGCCGTCCTTTTATAGTTCGAGGACCATACTAGGAATGTTGTGCTTGGAACAAGGGCTGGCGCAGTGCCGCGGAGGTGACCTCTAACTGGCCGTGCGGCGTAGATGGGTCACCTTCCACGGCAACGGAGGGCGGCGACATTACCGCGCTCTGCTGCTGTTGCTATACCCTATCGTGCAGGGGCTCTCACCTGCCCTACACACTTGTGGCGGGGCCCACGATGCCTCACCGTACAAGCTGACCTCCCCAGGGACACATAGATACTCTGTCATTCAGGACACTTCCTTCGAAACTCACATCTTCTACTGTTCTCTCTTCGCTCGGGTCCTTCGTCAACCGGCTTCAAGGGTAGTTATTCTTTAGACATACTGTCGTCTCCCCTGGCTCCTCTGTATCCCCTTATCTTTATTACCTGCTTGCCATTATCAGGGACCTCGGCGATGATGATAACTTTCATGGCGGAATGTGAGGCATGTTGTACACGTCTTGCATAATGTATTACATCATGACGTAAGCTGGGACATCTGTATAGGTAGGAAACATGTATCATCAGCGCTGGAAACCAGGATGTTATGAGCGACACCAGTTCTTGACTTATTTTAGGAAAAAGGATCTTGTATGTAACACCCAGTCTCTGCCTCATTTTCCTTCTCATACATGACGGTCTGGACTGAGGTAAGAATACTCACACAGTGAGCTTCGTATCTACGGGAGGTATCTCTCATCATCCCGGCTCCACTCGTTATGTTGGGCTACGAGGTGTAAGCATTTGTATTCCGCTCAGTACGGACGACCAGTTTGGATGTAGACTCTGGGGAACTGTAACACCCCATGTCATATCAACCCACAGGGGTCTGACTATAAGACCTTTTGTGACCTCTGTAATCCTTTTGTGCGCTACCGCTCAAAGGATGAGCATGGGGTGCACAATAAACTAGCCGGTGTTACCGGCACAAGTCAAATCTTTCCTGGGTAAGATGGGTAAGGACAAGCCCTGAAAACCTACTCCACTTGAAGCCCAGGAAACTCGATCCTCTCGGCAAGCAGGCGAGTGAGTGTCGGCAGCCTTGGCCGTGAACTGGCCTGGCCTGGGGTCTACACAGTAGCCCACGCACACAACCCCCCCCTTACCACACACACACACACACACACACACACACACACACACACACACACACACTTTATTTTGATATCATCCTTGTGGGTGTGTGTTTGTGTAAGTAAGCACGCGGGGCAAGCTTTTGTGTTGCCTGAATCGGGGATGGAGATGGTCGGCCAGCGGATGCGGTGTCGTGTCTGGTGTAGGGAGCCTGCTTCACCAGGCGCCAGCAGCGAGTGTATGGTTGTGGCGAGCGTTGTGGCTTGTCACGAGGTATGGGAATGTGGGCGTCGTAGATGGTGTGTAGTAAGGCTGGCTGTAGACCGGCCAAGCTTGTCTGTCTTGGTAGGGAGGGTAGTGGTTGCATGTGACTATGCTTGTCCGTCTTGGTAGGGAGGGTAGTGGTTGCATGTGACCAAGCTTGTCTCATGACCAGGAGGGTAGTGCCCAGCATTTGGTGAGCTTTAGAACCTTGGGTAAGGAGTTTGCTACGGTTGATAGTGTGTGGAGGTCTGTGTTATATGACTTTTTGTGGTAGGGTTGGTAGGTCGTGAACCTTGTGGTGTATAACGAATTGCATGATTTATAGATGGAGTGGTACAAGGTATGGGGAGTGCTGCGTGGAGTGTCAAGTGCTGCATAGTGTGTCAGGTGCTGCATGGTGTGTCAAGTGCTGCATGGTGTGGAGATTGCTGCATGGTGTGGGAATGCCGCATGGTACGTGGAGAGCTACTTGGTGTGTAGAGTACTGTATTATGTTGGGATTGCTGCATATTGTGTGGAGCGTTGCTTGATGTGAGGAGTGTAGCATGATGTGTGGAGTGTCGCTTGGTGTGGGGATTGCTGCACGGTGTGTGGAGTGCCGCATGGTATGAGGATTGCCGCATGGTTTGGAATGTGTGAGTGGCGTGGGGTGGGGTGTGTTGAGATGTATAGCATGTGGCTGAGGTTGTTCCGTGTGGCGAGCCGTGTAGTGTGGTGTGATGGTCGGAGAGAACAGGAGCAGGCAGCCAGTGTGTCAGTGGGCCAGGCGGTCACTTACACTCTCGCCTCAAGTACTTTGTTCCAAGTCTCACTCTCTACTTAACTCCTACTCACGTTTCATTCTAAATCATCTTTGATTTTCTCTCCTTGCTCTTACGACTCATCATCCCGGGTTGTGTTGGCTAGACTCATTACACCAATATATGGTTTGAATATCCTTGGTTATGGCTGAGCGAGGCTTGATGTCACGGCTGACGGCAGATGGTGGCTCTCTGGGCGATGTAAATGCATCGTAGGTAGTGATCAGGTGGTGACGGTGGGGGCAACGCAGATGGTAACGATGGAGGTAGTGGCGGCAGTTTAGGTGGTAGGAGGAGTGGTGCAGGAGGAGGTGGCTGGCTGGGGATCTGTCGCTGACAGTGCCCCTCTCCACTCCCCTGCGTGCTTGACTCAGGACGGGAGGCCCATCTTGACCGTCTCGAGGACACAGGAATGACTCTCCCTCAGGTCATCACAACCTCACCGTAGCAGCATCTGTCGCCGAACGTCAGGCAGTGAGAAGGATGTGTAAATGTTGTTGATTCGGCGTTAATGTAGAGAGTGTCAGTTGTTGTTGTAAGCATGAAAGGTAATGGATGCCCATGTTGAGGTGTGAGGTAGTAGGTGTGAGTGGATCGGGTGGGTAGTCATGTGGTATTAACCTCATGTCAGACTTGACAAACATATGGATCATGTCCTCCCTGTGCACGGTCCTGTCTCTTCCCATGCCCCGGTCGGTGCCTGTACCTTCCCCTAGCCCAGCTTGGCTTGGCCTGTGCCTGTCCCTTCCCCCGGCTTGGTCAGTGCCTGTCCCCTCCTCAACCCTGGCCAGTGCATGTCCCATCCCCTGGCCCAGCCCATGCTTGTCTCTTCCTCTGTGGTGGTGTTGAGTGTTAGTGGTGGTCAGGGAATACTTGTGTCGAGACTGGTGATGGTAATGACCGATATTGAGAGCGGTAGTTTAGTATAATGATGTCTGGCGTTGAAAGTGGTATTGGAGGGGTAGTGATGATTCATGTTGAGTGGCATAGTGATGACTGGTGTTGGGAGAGATAGTGGAGGAAGATGATGACTGTTGTTGAGAGGAAGTGGTAGGTGGTGAGGACTGGTGTTGGGAGGTAATTGTGGGTGGCGATGACTGGTGTTGCGGGAGGTAGTGGTGGATGGTGTGGACTAGTGGTGCTTGGGTCTCCCACTCTCCAGACATGGTAGGTGTTGGCGGTTAAACAGCCGTTTGTGGTGCAGCTCTTGCCTAGCCGTAGTCGGGCCAGTATTGTGGCAGGTTGCGTGCTCGTCAGGCAGGACTTGTGTGGAAAATTTCTCCGTCGGAAAGCAGGAGGAACTGACCGAGGGATGTGTGTGGGGAGAGTGGGCCAGCACGAGGTGCGTCATGCTGGACGGACATTCCTGGCCCGCAAGTTGATACTGTCAGGGGGAGGTGTGCCCGCCCAGGCCCCCAGCGGCAGGGGTCATTGTCAGGGTGACCCATTAACACAGCTACACCCGCCCACTCCACCCGCCACTACCTTACTCACGCACTAGACCAATACTAGTCTGGCCAGTCTGGTCGCCAGTGGAGTGCCGGAGCTTTGTCTTGCTACATGTCTGGCTCTGTCTCTGCCAGGCAGGAATAGTCTTGTGGAGAATTTACCCCTCTTGTTCAGGTCATAGAAGTGAAGGGTAGTTAAGGATGTGTGATGGTGTGAAGTGGTTGTGGTTTGGGTTCTGAGGGTTGGGTTAGACCCAGTAGAAGCATATGAAAGTCTGCTGGCAGTGTGGCGCATCAGTCGGGGGAGTTGTGCGATTGCAGGTGGGATGGAGGGTTTGGTGTAGGACAGGTGTATCGCACTGTCATCGGCCTGGGTCATTGGACGCTGCCAGGTGGAGTCCCATTACCTGTATATTTATAGATATGTCGTAGTGTAGAGCCTGTGTGGGTAGGTGTACTACTTGAAAACTTCAGCTGTTGCTGGAGGAGTATTGCAGAAGAGGTGACAGCGGTCCCCCTCCACTCCTTTCACACACCACAGTTCCGAATTATTTGACTTGGTTATGTATTGTATATGATTCCTTATTCCAAAGCACCTTCGACTGTAAATACTGATACACTCCTTTTTGCACACCACCCGATTTTACACAGTGGTACAAGTTAGTGACCCTGTGTGTCCTCAGTCACGCTCAAGCAGTTCTGAAGATTGGTCAACGTGGGTATAACGATGTGATGAACCAAATTTGTAACAATTTCTTGAAATGATTAACTCCACTGGGGTCTGACAAGGACCCTCTTTGACCTCTGTAATCGTTTTGCGCTACCGCTCTCAGGATGAACACGGGGTACCCAATAAACTTGCTAGTGACATCGGAACAAATCCAATACGGTATCATGGTTTCAGCAGCGGTGGTTGGTGTACGGATGCTTGAAGATGTTGGTACTTAGTGATGATAGTGAAGTTAACGGAGGATGGATAGTATAGTTAACGGAGGATGGATAGTATAGTTAACGGAGGATGGATATAGGCTGGGTGTTACGGTGCCATGACTTGGTTCGCCCGTTGATCATGTGATGTCCCTCTCTTTATTGGACTCGATCGTACAGCCTCCCGCTCAACGCTGCTACGCCTCACCATTACCGACTCGCATGACGATCTTCACACCGGCCACCCACCACCACCACCATCACCAGCATCAGCATCTTTCTCCATCCTTTTCCTCCACCACCATCATCTTCCTCCATCACCTTCCTCCACCACCACCACCTTCACTATCATCTTCCTCCATCACTTTCCACCACCAAGCCACCTTCATCATCTTCCTCCACCACCGCCCTTATTATCTTCCTCCAACTGCCATCATCATTTTCCTTCATCACCGCCATCATCATCTTCCTCCATCACCTTCACCACCACCAGCCACCATCACTTACCACTTATCACCCGTCATTTTTACCTGCCTCTGTCATTTAGAATTAATATCACCCAGCTTTAGATATAACACAATGATTTCAACATTTCTTAATTCTTTTTAGAAGAAAACTTGCTTATGTTGCTGTACGAGAATGTGTGGGGGATGATTGTCTGATTAAACCACAGAGACGGAAGTATTGGAGATGACCTCCTGTTGCCATGCTGGGGGAGTGTTGCCAGTCATCACTGGACAGGGTAGTGTGATCAAGGGTTCCCGTGGCCACCTGGGTGTACACCACAGGCGCAGCTGGTCGACGCCAGCGTATTCACCGTCACCCCGGACACAGCGGCACGACCTTTGCTGATATAAAGATCTATGCGTTCGTGAGTTTGGAGAGTACTTTACCCCACGTAGCAATGTAGAGTTCGTAAGCAAAGGGTTTAGTTAGTAAACAGTGGTGCGGTTTGTTGTTATAGTGGTAAGCAAGAGTCCCACTAATGCATTGTCTGCTGCCGGACAGAGTCCGTGGATCGCCAGTGGTCAGCACCATGACCAGTTTTTGGTGTGGTAAATAACTCTGGTGTGTCCCCAGATACTTCACAACGAAATAAGACAAAAACTTGGGCAATAGAGAGAGAGAGAGAGACCTTGCAACCTCTGGGAGAGGTGTGGCTGGCAACTGCGGTGGCAGCGCTCATTGGTGGAAGTGGCTGTTGTTGGCTGTAGCCAGCCATGTTGATGTCGCTGGTAATGATGCGCTTAACACACTTAGTCAGCACGTGGCTCCTCGCTTGGTTGATGCTCACGTATTACCCTGTTGTGTCATAGAATAATTCTGCTGATCCGCCTTGTTTATCATGCTGGCTTCTTATTGTTATGAGCTTTGTAGATGAAGTTCACGTCTCTCGGAAGAGTCGCAGATAGTGCTATTCTTGCTTGTGTTGTCAGGTGGCCTATCGATTTCTACAAAGGTGTGTGTTGTTCTGGCTGCATTTAAATTGATTAGCTAAAGCTAAAAAAAAAAGAAAAAAGAATGCATCTTCTCCGATTTCTAGAGCGCGCTTGAAGCCATATCACACAATACTCCAGAGCATCCCATAGCTCAGGAGGAAGTCCAGGTTTGGACTATAAGAATCCAGTCAAAGTATAACAGTGTAATCTTCTACTGGTGTCCTGGATATATTAGCTCCACCGGTAATGACATGGCAGGTGCTGAGAGTAAAGCAGCCATTTCTTGCTATTTATGTTATGGTTAGAGTACTGTTGTCAGCTGCAGTGATGGGTGTGTCACCTTACGTTGGTTGAGAGTACTGTTGTCAGCTGTAGCAATGGGTGTGTCACCTTACGTTGGTTGAGAGTACTGTTGTCAGCTTTAGTGATGGGTGAGTCGCCTTACGTTGGTTGAGAGTACTGTTGTCAGCTTTAGTGATGGGTGAGTCGCCTTACGTTGGTTGAGAGTACTGTTGTCAGCTTTAGTGATGGGTGTGTCACCTTACGTTGGTTGAGAGTACTGTTGTCAGCTTTAGTGATGGGTGAGTCGCCTTACGTTGGTTGAGAGTACTGTTGTCTGCTGTAGTGATGGGTGTGTCACCTTACGTTGGTTGAGAGTACTGTTGTCAGCTTTAGTGATGGGTGAGTCGCCTTACGTTGGTTGAGAGTACTGTTGTCAGCTCTGGTGGTGATAGTTGAGCCGCAGATTCCTTCCTGCCGTGCACGATCGCAGTAGTTGTAAACATACGTTCTGGTATCGTTGTTTGCGAGGCTTCCTCTGGTTGTGATCCCTGGATCCCTCACTGAGGCCTTGCGGGCGTACCTTACGTCGTCTGTGTGGAAGACGTACCTGAGGTAGCGTAGGTTCGCTGGAATACGAACTTTCTCCGAGCGAGTTGTAGTTCCTGCGTACAGTGTCACCGTGACAGGCAGTGGAAGTCATTTGTGGGGCAGAGCGTGTGGTGGGACTAGTGATATGTGTGTCTGTAGGGTCCACTGTTCCTTGTTCCTGGTCCTGCTCCTAGTGACGGCCTTAATAATACGCTGCAGACGGAGGGAGGGAGGAGCAGAGTGGCCTCGGCTTGGACGCCGCATTCTCCGACGCTCCGGCCAAACCCGATTTATCCCACTTTTTTTCTCTGTGCAGTTGTTTTTTGTTCGATGGTTTGTTTTGACGATATATGGAATCGACGACTCTTTTGTAACGTGCGTGAGTTACCGTATTGCCTCAGAACTGCCGTAGTGGAAAGATCTCTCGTGAGGGTATTGAACTGAAGGTGGAATTTAGAGGTGTTTGTAACGAGCATGTGTGAGTTGCGGACGTGTGGAGTGGACCAGCCAAGTAGGGGCAAGTTGTGGCGCAAGTTGCAAGTGGTGACCATATTGGGTGAGGCGTGGTGGGCTGCAGCACATCTGCTGCTGCAGCAGCTCTACCTCTCTTAATACCACAACCACTAACCTCCCCACCCACGCCACACCCGCTCGTTGTTCCCGCCACAACCTTGCCATACACTTAGGTGTACCTATCTGCCCTTTGTTGCTCGGCTAGACCGGGTGCGCCACCTTGACTGCAGTCTGTTTAGGCTGCCATCCCGTCGCTGTCGAAAACACCCCAAGCCGATGTTACCAGCAGCTGCTGCCCTACAGGGTTGTGGGATAGTAAAGGTGTTCTCTAGGAAGACAGGCTCACCCAGCTGGAACGCACTGTCCATGCATAATGGGGGGGCGGCGGGTGTTTCTTAAATGTGTCTTATGAGCAGAGACCTTTTTGCTCGAGCTTCCCCCATCGCTTAATCTTGTATATGTACTTACCCGTATGTAAACACGCCCACATACACACGCACATACCAGCATACGCCAGAGACCCCAGTCTGTTTGTGTGTGTGTTTGTGTGTGTGCTCCACCCATCAGTCAAGGGTGATCCACTGTTTTCTGCTGAAATTTGCCTCGTGGCAGCAGAGTTTTTGTCTTGGATATAAAACTTATTAGATCAGTGAAGTACTTATTGCACAAATATTTATACTATTTGATCAGTGAAGTACTTATTGCACAGATATATATACTATTTGATCAGTGAAGTACTTATTGCACCGATATATATACTATTTGATCAGTGAAGTACTTATTGCACAGATATATATATACTATTTGATCAGTGAAGTACTTATTGCACAGATATATATACTATTTGATCAGTGAAGTACTTATTGCACAGATATATATACTATTTAATCAGTGAAGTACTTATTGCACAGATATTTATACTTTTGTTTTTTCTTTCACAGGTAGGAAGGGATCGAGGCCAAGCAGGTAAGCTGGGTCTTCTTGTGGCTCGTACACTCTGTGTGTGTGTGTGTGTGTGTGTGTGTGTGTGTGTGTGTGTGTGTTGGCTTCATGAACAACTTGTGTGCTGGCCGAGTGGCCAGCCAGTGTGTGGGCCGTGTAGCCAGCCTTTGTGTGGGCCGAGTGGCCAACTTGTCTGTAGGCCGAATGGCTAGCCTGGGTGTAATTTAGACTCGCTGACCACTACTATCTCACAATCTTTCTTAGCCATTTTTAAGTCCAGTTTGATGATATTCGTGGATGCCCAGTGAACTGTTTATCTCTACGATGCGCTTCTCCCTCTTGATTGTGATATACACCTTTCTGACCCATCAGGTATTTTGATGTACTTGTCATCCATCTAGGATCACCTCACATTCATCCTAAATTTCGATAAGGAACATTGATTTCTTAGGGGTTGATTGTTTCATTGTTTGAATGTGGTCGTCCTCTGCCTTGTGGCCTGAAGGTAGGTCACCCATCGAGGTCAAGGTCCCCTGTTGGGGGGTCAGGTCGTGTGACCGACGGCATGGGCAAAAGTATGCCCTGGTCATGACCGTGTCGACTGAAAAATATAATGGTGAGCGTTGACGACGAAAATGATGTTAGAATTATTTTAAGCTGGTGTGTTTATAGACCCGACTACTGAAGGTGGAGAGGGAAAGATGATAGAGGGAAGAAAATTCCAGTCTTGTCAAAGGACTTGCCATGACATGGAGGTGTGTACAGGGAGGCCTGGGAGGATGCTTATGACTGACACCTTCTGGATGACTGGTACCTCCACCAGATCCTCCTGAGAGAAGTGACACATAACACACCAGTTGCCGGGGTGTCTTACCATTTCTCTTGCGTCCTTAGGTCTTACCGGACGGGTAGGTTGTCGCCGGGAGCAGCGTATGAATGGCCCAGCTAATGATGTATGACGTGGTCGGCTCCACCATGAGACTGACATCTCATGGCATTGAGGTAGTGAGTCATGTAGTGTGTGTGTGTGTGTGTGTGTGTGTGTGTGTGTGTGTGTGTGTGTGTGTGTGTGTTCTCATCTGCCCTCATGTCAGTCTTACTTTGCCTATCATATATGAGATTTACCTGTCATTGTCCCTCATCTTGAGATGTTTGGGAATATTTGATTGTTTTGTTGCTCCTCTCCTGTATCCACTTTCTGCGCACATGTGTCTGACCACTTCTTCCTCAACAAAACACTCAGGAAAGGACCTTGTGGTCTATTGCTGTTTGTATTGCTTTGAGTTTGGCTCCAGCGGATGTGCTGACGTGATTTATCACCGGATAAAACCCTGGAGGTGAACAAGGTGTTGCCAGCGGAACGATAACCAACCTCTGCCAGCTGCAGCTGGTGACGCTTGTTCTTGACGCCATTTGCAGCGTCGGGATGTATGCCGCAGCCACTGTCTGGCACAGCATCCTGTGTTGTGCATCTGCCGCTTGTTGAGGCTGCCTCTGTGTCAGAGATGGTGCCGCCCAACACGCCTCGTGTTTAGGTAACCTCTTCTTCTGTGAGTTCTTGGATATCTGATTTGATCGTTAGTAATTTTGGTGTTTCAGCTGTACAATAGAATAGAATTTAGAATCATGGATGATATACGACTGGTGGTAACAATGTGAGGTGGAGAGGGGTGGGTGGTGGGGGGGACAAGAGAAGTGCTAAAAGCTTGTGCAGGATGGATGAATTGGCTTGTGGATGAGGAGTGAGGCTCGGGTGGTGGTGGCAGCCGCCTGGTGACACGGTTCTCACCCGTCACCCCCCCCCCCCCCCCGTGTAATGAGATTGTTCTGGTGTTGGGGGAGCATTACGTCACAGCCGCCGGGCCCTCCCGCTCCACGCACCACCGTACGTTCTTACAACACTTCGGTGCCTCAACACCCCCAAGAAACTCTTCCAGACACATCTCAGACTTTCACATATTCTCACGTGTCTTTGATAAATGCAGACCCTCCTGAACTATGTATTATTGTGGTCGTGTTAGAGCCACACAGCACGCTGTATTGGTGATATTTTCTTGGACCCTCCCGGACCGTTTCCAGTTCTCCGCCAGCACCTGGAGCAGGGATGTGCTTGCCTGAGGAGGAGGAGGAGGAGGAGGAGGGGTGCGCCTTTTGTGCTCCACGAGGGTTCATGTGTCCTGGATGCCCTCCTCCTCTAACCATTGGTCTGGCCATGGTTATTGCTGCAGTGGACCTGTCATTGACAACCTGGTGTTGAATATCGTCATCAAGAAGTGACAGAGACCAGTAGTTCAGTGGGAGGGTCGGAGGTGTCGTCTTTGTTGGTGGATTATAGAGGTGGTGGTGGGAGCTGTGGACGCTGGAGGAACCTACGTAGTGGTGGCGGCGTAAAGTGATGCAAGAGGGTGAGGGCGGTGCGGTGAGGTGCGCTCAAGCCCCCGTGTCTTGCAAAGCACCTGTTCCTCCCGAGTCCTGTGTTGCCAGTTCTGATGGCCTCATGTGGTATCTCATCACGGCTAATTGTAGCCATTGTCACTGTCAGCACTACCGTCCCTGCAACTGATCCTCCGGACGGACTGGAAGGTTAGGTTGGCGACTCTTGTCAACCGCACGGCGCGGGTAATAATGATGATGTTGGGAATTTCGTATTAGAGTTGCAGACGAGGATGTGGGTGTCATTGTTTTTGTCTTCGTAAATGAGTGTGTGGCGCATGTGTGTGTGTGTGTGTGGACGCTGGCTGGCTCTGGCTGACAGATATCAGCTCACTTCCTCATATTATTATAGCCTTCTGCTTGGAAAAATATGTAAGCACCGCATGCGTCTCTCTCTGTATTGCGTGCTAAGTTATATTGCTGCTGGAGAATAAGATGGAAGGTCACCCGTGTTAGTATTTATTTAGTTAATCGTAACTGACTTTGGTCTTGAGGTTTTACGTACACGATTGTGTGTTTGTGTATTTGTGTGCTATTTTTATGCGCGTGAGTGTTTGCCACACTTTCTAGTGTAACGCTTGTAGGGCTTGCCGGTTTGTGGTGTGGCTGGGGATCAAACACCTGGCGCTTGACATTTATTCTTTATCTGGAAAACTACTATATGAACGTGCACGTGATTCTTGTTGTTTGTGTTAGGCACGTGATGTTAGGAGATGTCGGGAAGCCTCCCTTTACCTCTGGAAAAACGCCTGACATACACGGCATTATATACTACGGTAGTACGGCCTCAACTTTTTTTTTTTTTTTTTTTTTTTAGAGAAGTGAAGACTCATGACACTTCAAGAACTGTTTCAGAAGGGCTAAGGGATAGTAAGATAACTCTCCTCAGGACACCGGCTGGTTTGGACTTTTGAAGAGTCGGCGAGACGACCGCCTTAGTGTTGCTTCTGGGATACCGATGAGATGTAATGACTTCAGTTGGACTGAAGACCAATAGAACGCTCCATGTCTTGCCTCACAACAATGCTGGTAGAAAGTTGTTATTCCATCATAGAAGTTAGTTTAAAAGTGTGAACGAATGGGAAACGGAGGTAGTGCACTCTGTTGTTTGTGAGCAAAGTTGAGGACGGATGTTATACCATAATGACCGGTGGACATTTCAGTCATATGGCTGGAGGACCCTCAGCCTACTGCATGTTGGGCGATAAACAGCGAATAAACCGACTCCCTGAGTTGAGACACCCGCCACACCGAGCTGGGTACTGTTGGCTAACCAGCCGACGGGAACCGGGCATGTCAGGTCAGGGCACGCTGGAGGTCTTGGGGAAGGAGAGGCGCAGCCTAGGTCTGGGCGGGAGCGGCAGTCTTTACCGGACGTTAATTACAGTGATCAAGCCTGTGTTCGTGCCGGAACAGGTATGTGGGTGTGCGGCAGGACTGGGCAGTAGCAACGCCAGGTGTGCGGGGACAGGTGCCTGAAACAACTGATTCTTCATGGTTCCGGGAGGTCATTGTTAAGTTAGCCCATTAGGGTTTATGTGGCGGAGAAAAGGATCATTATTGCCGTAACTGAGGCGGGTAAGGGCGGTTCTAGCCGTAGCTGCCTGAAGGAAACATAATGGGTAAATTCTTCTTGTTTCCAGTTGGGGAAGGTGGCAGGAGGACGCTGGGGTCTAGTTTTTGTGGCATGGCCGGGGGCCTGTCATGCAGTGCCGCACCTCGCCCCGCACGCTCGCCTCACGAGATGGGCAATCGGCAGCTTGCCGTGTACCTAGTACCTCTCCTGTGTATGGGATTGATGTAGGCAGATTTCCTGTATAGGGGAGCACGTGCATTGATGCACGCAAAATTTGGCTTCTGCCTCCGTACGGTCGACCACTTGATTGATTTGTGTCGGTAGCGCCGACAAATTTATTGTGCACTTCATGCTCACCGTGTGAGCGGTAGCGCAGAAGGATTACAGAAGTCTGTACGTTTGTCCTTATGTGCTGATGGTGAAATCGTGGACTGTTCTTGTTGTGAAAGTTGTGTATGTGGATGTGAGCTTTCGTAATGAAGGGTAATAATGTCCATGATAGAGAGGCCGTCGCAGATAACATTGGCTTATCATTTAGAAATCTTAAAACTGTAAATAGGAAGGAGCTAACAGATCTCTTTGAAAAAAGGAAAAAAAAAAGATGCACCGGTGCAAACAGACACTTGGACATCATTTTCCACCCGTGGAATGTGTCAAGTAAAACGTGTGTACGGAGAAAGTAATAAGATCAGCCGACTTCGAGATGTTATCACAGCGAGTTGAAGGCAAGACTGAAGATACTCTGTTGGCGCTTTGGGGTTTATGGGAAATGTTAGTCATATATGAACTGTGAAGTTGATGGCCGAGAGATGGACACAACACAAGAGCACTGTGTCTTAGATATCGAGAAAATAGAAGCTCTTAAGGATGAATCCAAACGAACCAAGCAGGAAATGGCTCATCATTGTATTTTCTGTAAAGGGGGGAAGAAAAAAGCATTGCTGAAAATCTGAGATTGTATCCATGATTATCTGGCCGGAGGGGTTGACCCTCTGTGACCTCAGTAACTTTTTTCTCCTTTCGCTTGCAGGATGAGGATGGCTGCCATAATACAAATGCTGGTCGTACTAGAAAAAGTTATGAAAGAGATAGTGATTCATTTTAATCTTATTGTTTACACACACACACACACACACACACACACACACCAGCTTAAGCCAGGATGAACACCTTGCTTGGGTTTGGGCCGACTTTCCGCGCCCAGGATTGAACGCCCTTGCTGACAGATGGTCAGTAACGTTAACCACTACACCACGGAGGCCCGTTGTGTGTGTGTGTGTGTGTGTGTGTGTGTGTGTGTGTGTGTGTGTGTGTGTGTGTGTGTGATAATCAATGATGGATGAAGACATCGTCAAAGGTAGATGAAGCCGAGGGTTGTCGTATCATACTAAAGTGTCTCTTTATTGCTGAGTACATGAGAATAAAGATGTGGCATCGTGTGCGTAGGAGTCTTGGCTGTGGCGACACCCTGGGCGGACTTGACACAGTGTCTTTAGTTATTTACATGTGTGATGTTAGGGCGTGATTGTATAGCATCTCACGCACCGCACAACGTCTTTCATCGGTGAGTTTGGACAGAGTACATGTGATCGAACGGTGAATAATGAAGAACTGTGGGCTGAGATAAAGTGTTTGATTCTTGGGCGTATGATGATGTGTGACTTTGTGTGGAGGATCCTGCAGCAGTGGCTGTGCTTGGCTGGTGCGGCCTTGGGGGAGGCTGCCCGCCGTGCTGGTGTTGGTGGCGTTCAGTTGATACGCCCTCCTGCTCCGGCACACATGGTAGCGTAACACACCTGTGCAGGTAAAGCCAGGACAGAGGTGCTAGTTGGGCTGGGGATGGCGTGTGTGTGGTGTTGTGCCCACACCCCATGTAAGGTAGTCACACCGGCTGGGTGTTGGTGGAGCGGCGGCTACACTTTCATATTATCACCCGCTGGACTCGATGCCCTACACGCGGCGGCTGCCCGGGCCCCGCCATACCTCCATGTTCCTAGCGTCAGTTGCTGAGGCTTAATAACCTCGTGAACGCTATGATTGATGTAGGAGTTACACTGAGTTCAGTGTATAGTTTAAATGTATTTGTCATTTTAGTGACTGATATCCATAATGCTAAAAATAATGATTAATTATTATTATTGTTATTATTATTATTATTATTATTATTATTATTATTATTATTATTATTATTATGGTGTCTCGCAGCTTGTTTTACGTGGTGTTTTATTGGTAGATTATGGATAACGTGGAGACGTAATGTAAGGGGCACAAGGTGACCCCCTAATCCGTTGGGGTTATTGTGTGGCGCGTGCGCTGGCCCTGGTTGGCCAAGTCTGGTGCTCCACTTGACCTGAGCCTTCACCCTACCTAAGGTCATGACCATACGACGGTGTATGAGGGTGATGTTTGTGCCTCAGCAGCCGAGCGCACACTGTGCCCAGTGTTCTTGCTCCTCCACCTGTCTGACCTCCTTCCCACGCTCAGCCCTCTCACCAGCCCCGGCCTCTCACCGCTCACCATACGCTAAGGCCGCTGTGTGCGTCCTTCCCCCCCCCCCCCCCCCTCTCTCTCTCTCTCTCTCTCTCTCTCTCTCTCTCTCTCTCACACACACACACACACACACACACACACACACACGGGCCAACCATACAACCTTCATCCACTATCCCGTGCCTCCCGGCCAGTCAGTGTTGTTTTGATGTTAAGGGGTTGGCAGTGTCCCTTTGGTCAGGAGAGCCTCAGGTGTGGCGTGAGCCACGAGAGGCTGGGCAGTTTGGAAAACCTGCTTGGTGCTGCCAGGTGGCGAGCCTTCACCTCTCTTACTGCGGTACATTCTTGCGCTCCTCACCCCCCACCCACCCGGCTTCTCCCTCCTTGCTTACCTTTCTCCTTTCCTTCGTACGTCCCCCTCTTCCGCTCTTCGTCTGTTCCTCCATCTCCATGGGCCGTTTGGTCCATGCACCATTCATATGTTTAGCGCGAGGCCATTCAGCTGCTGGGCCCAGGTAAACAGGGGACCTCACGCACGACCGCCCTCACTTCATCGTGG
Organism: Panulirus ornatus; assembly: GCF_036320965.1. Lineage (NCBI taxonomy): Eukaryota > Metazoa > Arthropoda > Malacostraca > Decapoda > Palinuridae > Panulirus > Panulirus ornatus. The sequence continues at coordinate 10,593,441 of NC_092291.1, forward strand.
GTGCAGGTCTCTGTGTGAGGGTGACTCGCCTGGTCCACAGAACACCTCAACCTTGGTCCATCACTGGTGTTACTCTGCCCCTCCACCTTCACTGTCGCTTCCTGGCCAGCTTTGTTATTGTAGTTGGAACGATCTTTCTTTCTTCCACCTCGCCACCGTCTCCCTCCCAACTCGTACGCATGTCTGCCCCCGCCCCTCCCCGGATTCCCCTTCCCATCCGGGGAGTAACGTCCTAAGTTGCTCCCAGGAGTGTACCCACGCGCTCATTATGTTGGAGGTTGACTGTTGTTGTTAGTAGAGTTTTATCTTACATCCCAGCGGTGGTTAAGATTACCTGTGTGTTTATTTTGGTTTACGAATGAACACAGGAAATAAAACGAGTAGTCATGGATGACGAATAAGTTGAGGAGAGATGTTGTGGGGCCGCGATAGTGTTGGTGTTGTGGGAGGATCCTGATAGTGGTGCAGTCTTTGACCTCACTGTCTGCTGCTGCCTCCGCACACTCGGGCCTGCCTGGTCATGATATTGCTGTGACGCTTATACAGACCTAGGTAATGTAGCTTTACCTGGCCAGGTGATACTACAGTCCATAGCAAGGCGAGTGCCGTACCACCTTCCTTGTGAACAGGTTGGTGGGTGACGTGTGGGCATGAGGGAGTGTTGACAAGCTTCGCCCGAAGCGTCGGAGAACCGACTGTCAGCACTTAACCCACATACCTGGCGTGCTGGCCAGCCAGCCCTGGAATTGGTCTCCTCGCTTTGTGCAGCTGGTGTGGCTCGCCCAACGCCGTGATCCTCGCCTGAACCATACGCCGACCCCTATAACTGCCACAGCCATACGACTCGCCTTCGTCTTCTTTAGTTGGTGTATGTTTGCCACTGTGCAGGAGAGGGTGTCTGTGATAAGTCTTAAGTGGGTGAGGGCGTGAGTGGGAGTGCGTTCACCCTGGGTCCACGGGCCAGTGTAGTAAGGTGATGGCGTGTCGGCAGCTGCAAGCGCGAGTGCTGCCTCTACCATTGATGAGTTAGCCGGCCGGCCGCCTCGGTTCTCATTCATGTGAGCCTCACTGGCCACACCTCACGGCCGGCCCGCAGGCTATTTGGCCTGCTGCTGCTCCTTGCTCTCAGACCTGCCTTGGTTGCTGATGCACCCACCGTCGTGATGTTGTGTTTCATGCTTGAAATGGTTCTGCTGCACGTGACCCCGCCAGTAGTTTTGCTCCGTGACGACAGTCATTCCTAGCCTCTCCTTGTCTTGGCTGCAGCAGCAGCCGGACCCACTCCCAGCCCCCAGATGTATTTTTTGACATCCTTTCTATCCGTTGGTGTTCGCCACCTTTTGACATTTTTGTATTGAGGATGTGACTGTAACGCTGTCTATTGCGGTTTTAATATAAGTTCCTTAGTTTGCCTATTAGGTTCATTATGTGGCGCGGCAAACTGCTGCACCCTCACCCACCTCCCCCTCTGGCCGGCAGGCTGTCCTCTCTACCTCCCTTACCCCGCCTGCTGCCTCCTACCTCCTCCCACGACACATACGACATCCCGAGGTAGAGAATAACTACCAAGAACACAAGCAACGCCCTGTCGCCGCTGCCGTATGTTGTCCCTGTGGAATCTTCATCTTTTAGTGTTCACAGAAAACGTTGGAGACACAAGGTAGGAATGGTCTGCGTGCCAGAGGTAGCTGGCCTCCAGTAGGGGAGGGGAGGTTGTTTTATGTCTTTGTTGATGTGTTTATGGCGGGTATGTTGTGGTTCGTGGGAACACGTGTGGTGTTGCGGCGGTGATGATGGGAGTGAGCAGCAAGGTGACCCATACCTGCCTAGGAGTGCCGCCCCTGCCGCAAATGGCCCTCCCCGCGCTCCACCCGTGCCCGACCCGCAGCACGCCTCTCCCGCGCCGAATCTGACCCGCCGAGCTCGGACCTGAGTCGCCGTTCACCGCCCACATTCACCGGCATCACCGTGCTCCTCCGTCTACACCCGACCCGCCGCTCGCCAGCCCACGCTCTGGTGCACGCCCACATCCACAGCCATTTCGCTGGTCCCCACCGCCCACACTCCCCACGGTCGCAGACACTTATACGGAACCGTGGCCGGGTTGTCGCCCACAAAGCTTTCTCTTTGAGCAGCGTGGCAGGTGTGTAGAGGGGCCTCTCAGCCGCCTTGTTGCTATGATGGTATTATCCACAAGTTCAGGCGAGACAAGTAGGCTGTCATGTATTGTCATGTTAGGTCCGATCATGCGACTTGCTCGGCTGTGGTGGATTTTTGAAGGGCTGGCTGGTGCTTTGGTGATGGTGTATTGTAAGGGCTTTGTGGATGATACGTGAGAACCCATGTACTGTGGTGTAGGGTGATGGGCTAGGCTAGTGGGTGTCATAGTAATCAGTGGGCGGGAGGAAGCCTGGGGCGGGCGGGTCGGCGGTAGGGGCGGAGGCACGCATGGCTGCCCCACCATCACGAGGGGAATATAACAAAGTCTCATCTCTCTGAGTTATTGCAGTGGCACAGGCGGGGCATTGTCATATATATATATATATATATATATATATATATATATATATATATATATATATATATATATATATATAGACATTGTCCCGCCATATGCAGAGAAATGTAGTAATGCCGGAGAGTCTGTAATGATCTGTTCTTGCGAGGCGAGTGAAGATATGATTCACTTGTGAATCATATCCTGTTGGTATGACACACACGGAAGACTTTGAAATACACAGCTGTAATCATAAGGTAATTTAGATCTAAATGAAGAGATTAAACCAACTTAGGGTTTGAAATATCTTAATTTCGTAATCAAGTCTGATAGCCGTTGTGGTCCGCATATTTCACTAATTCAAGAACTCATAGGAAATATTTCTCCAGAGTGTATGTGATAAGCCAGGTTGTAGAAGGTAACTGTGGCCTGGCGGCCGTGGTTTCAAACATCCTGAATGATTAGAGGAGGAACAGCGCTGTTGGAGGAGGCCCGAGATATGCAGGAATGTTGCAACGCAACCCCCAGCCCCCACAAGTCTATGGACATAATGGAAGTTTAAAGAAGAGATGATAAACAGTTTAGTTAGGGTCGCAGGTGGTTGTGGGTAGATTGTCATGATGATGTCCACGTTAACAAGAGGCGGAGGGTGTGCCTTGAAGGTTGAGGTGATGTTGACGGGCCGACTTCTGTAATCCTTTTTTGCATTCCCGCTCACAGGATGGAGATGAGGTGCACAATAAACTCCCGCAAACAGCAGCACAAATCCAAACACTGGTCCGCCGCATGGCCATGCCTGTGTGGCTTTTAGCTGGATAGCCTGGCAACTCCTGCCACAACCAGTCTGACGCCGTCCCCCCTAAATCTTTGGCATTATCTTGGGTAAAACCTTTGACGATGCTCAGATTTTTTTTTCACATGAGTGTAGATTCTCTGTCTTCCAGTTATATGGTTTTATGTACAGAAATAGTATACTGCATTGTATTACCACATAATTAACTCTTCATTTTGAGCACTTGAAGCTGCCTTTGATAAATGGCAGTCGGCATGCAATCGTGTATGGACTTACTAAAATGGATGTCTGGTGCTGGCTTCTGGGTAGGATCTCTGGCTACCTGCCCAACAGAAAGTCATCTGTTTTGCTGATCGAAGGACAGAAGAGAAATCGAAGTGTTTTGAACTTGTACCTTCGCAGGGTAAGTGCACAGTAAGTGAAGCGGTAGAAATCAAATCTAGATCCTCTCTCTCCTACAACCTGGACAGACCTAGCTTGATTTGTCGGCTCGGAATATATTATATTCAGGCATATTTGATGTGAGTGGATGATTTGATTCCTTTACAGTGCTTGATTCTGCTTGGGCCGAGTCTTGGAGGCTGAGACACGCCTATGTTGCATTAAGCATGTGGGTTACATTTGTGGTTCCTTGTCACCTGCATTGTCAGGTGCAAGGATGGGGAATTGTGGTTGTATGTGGTAAACTGTTAACTGAATTGATGAGGTGAATCATCGTGTGGCAAGAAGAATAAAAAGATGCCATTAGACAGTAAAAGAAACTAGTGTAAATATCCGGCAACCGACAATGACTCTGACGTAGTTCCTGCAAGTATTAGACACGTTATGGATGAAACATTAGGGACATTCAAGGTCATACAGAGCGACCTGTGCACAGAGTGTAACCGACCAGCCAGGTGTGAATGACACAGAGGCCTGCGGGACACCCTCTGAAACAGCCTGAGTGATCTGAGGAGCAGCAGCGCAGTTTGATCCCAGGCGGAACTGCGCAGGTTGAATCCATGCTCCTGGATCAGTATTAGGTGATATTGTCGGGAAGGAAGTTAGTGAATGGGGATGTGGCCGGACTTGGGCCAGCGGGAGGATAATGAGGCGTTAGACTGGCGGCGATGGTGTGGTGGGAGAGTCTTCTCACGAAGGGGTGAGCCAGGCTTCCCGATAACCTTCCAGACAAGCATAGAACTGATGCCCCCCAGCCCTCCTGACCACCTACTCACCTGATGGAAGGATAGCAGCAAGGTCAGGTGCGCCGCTCTGGTCTCCTCCAGTACCGGCACGACTCGGGACCTTGCCTCTTTGTCATTCATTGGTGGCCAGCGGTGAGGTCTCTCACTGGATGGGTGCTGGCGGCCTCGGGTCGGCCGCCATTGGTCAACAATAATAGTCATGTGATCCTTTCATTACGGAGCGTAATTTGGCTGACGAGGGAGCGGGAAGGAGAGAAATATGGGTTTGCGTAGGCATTTCCAGGAAGGGAGACACACCTGTATCTCAATCCCTGGAGGAAGTTTCTGGAAAAGATGGTAGGTGGTGTGCTTGAGTCAGGCCGGCCTGGCACCCGCCTCAGCTGCCACCTCCCTCACCACGCCTGATAAAGTGTGGCGGTATTCAAGAGGTGGGCTTGTAAACGTCAGTGGCCGGTGTTGCCATCACGGTGTCTTGGCTGCACGCTAGTCACACCGTATGCCTCTCTCGCACAGTGGTATTCCCATGTGGAGTCGCACATGTCACACACGGGGGAGAGAAAAAAGAAAGTTTTTGTAAAACTACCTCGACCTGAGATCAGTGGCAGGGGTGAGGGAATCGACTATCCGAGACCGACTGGTCATTCCACCTGGAGCACACCTGCAGGTGGGTTGGGGCAGTGACCTGCGACGGACAACATTCACAAGTGCCACAAATGTTTCCTTCGTCGTCCGGGTGACCTGTAAGGAAGGGTGTGCGACCCGGAGACCTTCCCGTTCAGGTGCTGACGGGAAGGGCGGGCGTATGGCGGGCGCGGATTTGCCAAGGTGGACCTCGAGGCAATCGTCGTGTGGGAACAGGTGGACGAGCAAGGCCACATTCACCTCTACTCGTCCTTCAGCACTGTACCTGCCGCTGGCCACACGTCACGTGCCACCAGAGGTGTACCAGCAGGTGGGGCATGACGGGCAGGCCTGCCTGAGGTGCGGCCACCGAGTCTGAGCACGCCTCAGGTGATCCTCGAGTCTGGTGGCTCTGGAGTAGCAGAGGGAGGAGGAGGAGCAAGGTTGACGTGACCTCTACTCGTCCTTCAGGCAGTGTGCGTCTCCCCACCCACACCCTCGCCGTGTACACCCCTATGTACGTGGGACCCACCCACTCTCTCCGCCCTGGCCACCCCACTCACGCTCCTCGCCCATACATACCATAGTATCGTCTTCCACCTGATGATCTGGTGTTTTTGCCACACACACACACACACACACACACACACACACACACACACACACACACACACACACATGCACGCACACGCATCCACAAACAAACGCACACACACGCACACACTGCTCCTGACCCATACAGATGACAGCCTCACGTGCCAGGTAATGTGCCTTTGTATGTGGCAGGGAGAGCCGGCCCCGTGGTGGCGGTGCCCCCCGGCCAGGTAGTTATGTTGTAATGCGCCGCCTTGCGCCAAATTCATAGTCATGCACTCCACTGTTCTCTGAACATGTGTGGCTGTCTTACCGGCTCGCGATTGTCTCCAGGGAGAATATGTGTTTGTATGTGTGTGTGTGTGTGTTATCCGAATTTCGTCTTAGGGTATGTGCAGCGGCGGCCTGGCCTCGTGATTAGGCTGTGTGCGCTGACTTTTTCTGGGTGCAGCCGTGTAGCCGGCTGGTGCAGCACACGGGAGACTATCTTGGCAACCGTGTTATCGTGTCTCAGTGGGACGACTCCTCATCTCTCTCTCTCTCTCTCTCTCTCTCTCTCTCTCTCTCTCTCTCTCTCTCTCTCTCTCCAACAAGGTTAAAGGGTTTTAGGCCACGGCCACTTAGGCCTTTTATAGTATTGATCTCATTGTACCTCTGCCTTCACTGAGTGGAAGCTGTAAGTACTTTCATCCATGGGTGTGTGTGTGTGTGTGTGGGATGTTGTTGATCACTTATTTGTACTGTACAGAGGAAGTCTCCACGTAGGGCGCCATCTTTTGAACTCTCTATCTTACAACTTTTTGCACTTGCGTATTCTGTTCGTGCTTTATAATTCATCACACTTTTTTCTGTTCAGTCTTCTTTACTGTAGAATTTCTTCTGTACGTCTTTTCTAGCAAGTTTATTTCTTGATTTAATGTTATAGCCTCTAGCTGTTCTGTAAAAGATATGATCAAGTCACCCCTGACCCCTCTCTTCCATGATATTCAGATTTATGGCCTATTAACCCCTCTGTAACTTGGCTTTCTATACTCTGGTGTTTTTTTTTTCTTTTTTTTATCCCTTCTATTAGTTACATGAGCATCTTTAAGTGTAGTGATCAAAAACCCGAGAAGGATATTTGAGTTTAAGCTGAGTATACATTGTAAAGGTTGTGCTAACTACACATGGCCGTATCTCTACATGGATGCGATTCAGGTTTTTTTTTATTTTTATTTTTTTCCAGCAGACGGTTTGTCTCCTTTATAATTCTCGTAGAATGGGGGGTGCTCTGGCGGAAGGCTGGGGTACATTGTCGACTGCCGTTCCATCTCGGAGACAGATTCCCACAGCTTACTTCCTGTTGAATGATGTTCGCATGGAAGTCTTCCTTTACCGTCCCATCCTCATCGCTGTATAATTGCTTGGGTGGAATTTCGTCCTCCATGCATCGCACACTAACTTTGGCGTTTGTTTAGTTCCCATTGTTAGTTAATGTGATGTTCATCATTCTTTAATTCGTTCATGACTGGCATCTTCAGCAAACAAGTTCAGGTTTGATTTTTTTTTTTTTTTTTTTTTTTTTTTTGTGTGTGTGTGTGTGTGTGTGTGTGTGTGTGTTGGATGGGATTACTGTTTGTTTGTTCCGGTGAGAGGTTTATGTTCGTGTTGCCTCGTCATTGTGTGTGTGTGTGTGTGTGTGTGTGTGTGTGTGTATATATGATTTCCTACTCCAATATTGTATGCACACACACGACCCCAGCCGTGTGTGCGCACCTGCACTTGTTATGTATATACGAATTTTGAGAGATGTAGTATAAACATCTCTCATTGTATATGTATACCGTCATTAGCCATACAGCGACTCTTGTGTGGCGCGTCAGTTGGGAGTGCTGAGGCCCTGTTGTGCCTTATGACAGACTTTCAGCAGCTGGACATGCTAGGGTTGACATTCTCAGGGAAGACGCTAGGTTGCTGACGTGCGACATTACTCAGTAAAGAATGTTGAATATTTTTCTGAGGTTTGTACAACTATCGAAACAAATATTTGGTTTGCTGGACGGGGCCAGTGTGGTGCAGGACCACAACTGGTGATTTGCAGCTCGACCCCCCGGGGGGGGGGGGGGGAGATTGTCTCGACGGGGCCATACTGTGTTGCAGGATTGGGGTGGCTTGGCGAGGCTGTTGATGGGGCGTCTTGACGGGGCCAAAGTGTGTTGCAGGGGCCGGAGATGGGGCGGTTCGACGGGGCCATTGTGCTGCAGGACCTGGCTCTGTGTACACCTTGTTTAATCTATTTAACAAGGAATGTCCACTGGTATGTCTGGTGGTGTGTGTGTGTGTGTGTGTGTGTGTGTGTGTGTGTGTATGGTGTCACCAGCATCTGGTGGGACGGCTGAGGCTTCCTGCCACATTGCCATCGTCACTTTTATGACGCATGTCACGTGACGTCCTCCTTTAAGGCCCGCATGAGAGCTAGCAGTGCGACTGGCCCTCCTTACCTCACCTCCCAAGGTTTCCTGATCATTATTCCACAACTAATATTTTGTGTTGGTTTATATATTTGGCTATGATTTTCTTTGGTTTAACCGTAAAAAAACCTTAATATGGAAACCCAACCAGGGATGCTAGACTGGTAATGGCACAGCCTTTCCCTCTGTATATGGTGGGTGTTGGGATCTGAAGATTTACATCAGTGCCACGGGACAAGTTAGACAGGTATATCCTGGTCTTTGTGGTGGTTCACTGGATACTTCCATACGTGGCCGTTGATGTCTCCAGAACAATGCTGCTGTCTTTCCTCCCCCAGAGGTGGGTTCCACTGCCTTCCGCCTCTTGTACTGTCATTTCCAGTTGTGACACTTTACCCGTCGCTGTAATTTCTGAGTGGTTTCCTTTTTTACGCATTTGATTTTACACGAGACTAGTAGGAGCCGTGATATCTTTTAGCAAAGATCCCTTCTAGACATACCCTGTAGAATCTCGTGTATGGACATGTTGCTAAGTAAAGGCCGTCCACGTCCTTGTGAGGTGGTATTAAGAGTCGCAGTAAATACCTCCAACACCTGTGACGCAGCTGCTGCCAGTAGTGTGTGTGTGCAGAACGTGAGCAGCAGTTGTTACTGTGGAGGACGGCTTGGGGGGGGGGGGGGGGAGCGGGAGGGATGATGATGGCAGCGTGGGAGGCAAGACCAACTAAGCGGCCAGAAGTGTGTCACTGAGCTCGTCGCCCTCCACCGCCCGCCCACCTTCCTTCCCTCTGGACGGAGGCGCACTCCAGCAGGCTTGGTCTAGCTAGAGTGTGTCCGCCTCTTTTGTTGGTTCACACGCGCTCCTGTTTCTCTTCATGTGGCAGAAGGTTGGTGCTGTTGGGAGCTGTGGTAACGTCCATTGCTGCCTCGGCTTTTAGGGTTTGATGATGCTTGTTATTGTGTCAGCTCTGTGGCTTTGGCAGCGTCCGTAGATGCCATATTATCTAGGCGTGGTGTCCGTCCCTGCGTCAACTTGTTAGCTTAAGCTATGTCCATAATTACGTTGACTTTGCTGAAGCGGTACCTGTGGCTGCGTCGGTGTTGTAACAGCCGGCTCTGTTGCTGTGTCAGCGTAGTTGTTAACACGGACGCTACTAGACTCAAGGCCATGAGCCCTTATAAAACCCCACAGGCTGATACACTGTGCATTTTATTTTGCACTGAGGAATGTAATGTTGTTTAGATAGTGATGCTAGACGGGGGGGTGTTTGTGGTGGGCAGGGAGTTCTTGTTCCTTGTAGCAAAATCTGGTCTGAACAGGATGGGAACTCAGAGTGGCAGTCATATTTAAAAGGCTGACCTCTGGAGGATTTCAAGATGGCTCAAGCATGTTTTCCTCTGTTGTATTTCTCGATGATCAAAATAAGACTGGAGGGAAGGGCACGGTAGGTAGGGTTAGGTATTGTGTCCTGAAGTATATCGTCTCACAAGCCTGGCACCACATGCATCGCTCTCTTCCCCGTCAGGTTGGGTATGACCCCGGTGGTTTAATGTGTCATACGATGTGTGTGCTGATTGCAGGAGCAGAGAGGTGGCTATACGAAATGTAATGTAGCCGCCTGGTGACTCGCAGCGCCCTGGGAAGCCACTGTAAAGTAATACATTGAAATTAGATCATTTTTTCTTTATGGGTTGGAGGTTTAGGAGGGCTGCGTGACAAGTCCAAGAATAACCCTAAGCAGGCGACCTGTCCCGTCCCCTTGGTGAGGGGCGACCGGCCTTCTGGCTGATACTGTCTCCAAACCCTCGCTGGACCTGTGACTCCTGGTGTTTGTTTCCATTGTCGGTGGCCCATCAGTTGCGATTGTTCCTGCAGGTATTGTAAGGCTTAGCGGCTATTGTGGTCAGTAGTATTTCGGTTGCTACTCTTGCGTCCACCGGCCTTGTTCCTCTGTCCTCTGACTATACGATTAGCTGACAGGAAACCGTGTGTGTTTTATGTGGCTGGCCTGTGTTTGGCCCTGAGTTGGATGATGATTGTAGTTATTAACGTAACCAGCCATGACGCATGCGCAGTCCCTCTTGGGATCGAATCCTGCTTCGACCAATCTGTCCACAATCCGCCTCGCTGTTCATCCTCCCCACGGGATTGGTCGATAGATTGGGTACTGGGCTTAGGCTTAGGTATATTACACGTACATATTGCGTCAATAAGATGACAATAGGGCGTTCACTCGCCCGTGTCGCCTCTCCTGATTTAATAAGATGCGATACACAGAACACTACGACCTGTGCAGGAGACAGATCTTGCTGTCATTAGCCAGTGTCGTGGGCACTCCACTCCTGAGGATTTCGACTGGTTACTTCCTGTATGGGTGGACCGGCATGCGATGTGGTGACTGCCTCACCCGGCGCCTTGACCCTGCGCACATAGGTGCGTTCACTCAGAACTATTGTTTGTGGTAGTGGGGAGGGGGAGTGCAGGAGTGGAGCGGGTGCTGAGGCGGAAAAGGGAGATGGCATGCAGGCTACCAGGGCTACGTGGGTAGACTCTTGCTTCATGCTGCCTTATATGATGCCGTCATGTCTAGGTCAGTTGTACAGTAGTGTGGAAGTTGTTATTAAGTTGAGGCTTGAGAGTTGGAGGCTTGGGTCAGGTTGAGGCCAGACACGCCAGCTAAGAGGAGAGTTTTGTGGAGTGTCGGTCTCTGGCAGCAGACGCGTTAGTATATATATGCAGCATTAACGTTCCCTCCATCTTTACACTGTGGACTTTGGGAAGAGGTTAAGCTTAGGTCAAGGTGTAGCCTCGCTGGCATCGTAGAGGTCAGGCGGGAAGTTGGGAGCGGTACCACCGCCCCGGGTACCAAGCGACGTGATATTTGCTTGTTGTACCACTTCACTGTGACTCTTTACTGTACATAACGTCCATTATCAGTTGATGTCGGCCTGTTCAGGTGTCCTGTCCGCGGTGAGTGAACAGATGTGCTGGTACAGCGTTGGCACGGGAGTCTCCAGACATGGTAGTGTTAGGGTGGGTGGTGCAGCACACCCCAGCCGTCGGTGTGGCTGGCAGATGGAGTTGCTATAGGCGTCAGGAAGTGTAACACTGATTTGTTACGTCTTCGACCTTAAAACACACACACACACACACACACACACACACACACACACACACACACATACACACACACACACATACACACACACACACAACACACACACACACACACACACACACATACACACACACACAATGCATTTCATTACCAGTGGCCCGCGGTGAGGTGTGTGACCCATATGGAAACAGTCACAGAAAGAGCGTCAACTTTCGTCTTTTGATGGAAAACATTGAACAGAGTTTATGATTTATTAATGCCAAATGATTTACACTTGCTGGGAATATTCTTTTATTATTTCTCTGGTGAAGGAGGGCACGAGAGCCCCCGGCGTCAGCTATTTATACTTACCTGGAGACACTGACGGAGGAAGATGGTTGTGAGTTGCGTCTTCGTCACCTATACACCCCATCATGCCAGTAGTAGGACACTCGCTGGTTGAAGACATGTCGAGGTTTCGCGCTTGGTGTACCCCTCAACCTTACCAGTATATCATGATGGTTCCAGAGCTCTTGTGACCCCATAGATGGGTCGGGCACATCACTGGATTCTGTGATGGTTTCGAAGTTGTTTGACACTCACAGCTCTGTGCGGGAACTTATGGTAACATACCTTGATGATTTCTGATGTCTTATTCCCACGTCTCGATGTGGGACCTTACCGTATCTTACGTGTACCTTTTACGTTGGTTTCGGAGGCTCCTCCACATCCCACAGCTTAATCTGGGATTAAGCATCGCGTCAGGGATCCTCAAATAAAACTATAATGTTAAATATTCTTGTAACTGTAGAAATCAAGGAGTCTCCAGTTGGTGAGTTTGGTTCCAATTGTCACTACTCCATTGAGTAAGGCTAAGGTGTCTTTACTCAGCGAGTATGGTTGACGTTGTGTGAGGAGCGCGACCCGCCGCTGGTGACTCACCACTTGCCGTCCTCGTTCTTACTGCTGGATATTGTAATGCGTCGCCCTCACCCGCCACTCGCCCCACGTTCAGTATGATACGCTGGAACCTGCTGCTCCCTCACACTTGTGTGAAGTGTTACCGTCTCACCAAAACGTATGTGACTCCTCTTCTCGGAGTTACATTGTAACCATGTGTAGAACATCGTAGTTCTGACAATCATTGTATCCAACAGGTGTTCTAGAACACCTCCCCTGTGAGGTACTTCCCAACCAAGAGGTGTGGAGCACCTCTCTTCAGAGGCACAGTGTAACAGAGAGGTATATAATTCGTGTGGAGTGCGTTACACATAACCCAGAAGAGTGCATCGACAGCGCTGTGGCCGAGGAAGTGTGTCACACATCTGCCAGGCTGAAGCTGTGTACTTAGTTGGTCTACTGTTGTTAAGTTTAAACCCTCAGTATGAGGTAATTCAGCGTCGCTTGCTCCATTTCGACCGCAGATCTGTGACCCTGTCTGTCACAAGCCTTGGGTTTTCTCTAATCATACCTTGTTTAATCCTGGCTCGAATGCTGAGCAATATTAATATCATAATTATAATCCGTTCTGCTGAGGAATGGGATCAAGGACTTACTAGATTCCGTGGATTCGCATATGAGGTTTCTTCAACTCCGTCGGAGAGTTGATATCACCATAAAACTGCCAGTTGGTCTCCAATTTTGATTTCCTTGACACTGTTGTGTGTATATGCAGACTGTGGGCGGCATATTGTTACCTGATGATTCCAGTAGCAGTGTCACGGTCTGGTCCCGACGTTGGGTGTCATAATCAGTTGGCTGGGCTCTACATCACAGGTCTCGGATGGTAATTTGGCTCCTTGTTCCGCTCTGTGTCCTGTGACAATCTTATGTTGGTTTGTCGCTTGTGATTTGTGTGACCAGGTCTGACGTGTGGTTGGTGTTCTCTTCATGATTTGGAACACGTGCTTGTAACCTTCAAACGTTGAGCAGCGTTGGTCATTGCATTTTTGCTTTCATACGTTATATGTACACGTTATGAGGAGTGTCATGATGGTAGGGTGTCCTCCCGGGTTGACGCGTGTGCCTGTATAGGATGCCATGGTTGACTTGTAAGACGCTCGTGGCGGTGATGAGTTTAGTTGTGGAAGGTTGTGGGGATGAACAGTAAAGCGTCTGCCTCACAGACTGAAGTGTTCGCCATGCTCATAGCTCTCGAGCTGGTAGAAATCATCACCACAGACTTTATTTTTTTTCTGCTTCTTTGTCTTCTTGAGATCTCAGTGTATCATGTAGGCCTCTGAAGCCAGAGACAGGTAGTCAGACATCATTTGTCAGAGGATTCATATCAGAATGTGATGGATTCCCTCGTGTAGACCCCTGGGGCATGATGAAGTGGATGCTTTAGGCAAACATCTCACTTGGTCAAGAAACTGTTGAAAACAACTTGGGCTTGTCAGTTAGAAGTCATAAAACTGTCACTAGGAAAGAACTGACAGCTTGGAAGCGAGTGCAACGAGGCCTCGCAAGTAGAACCATTTTTCAGCAGTGAAATATGACTAGTCAGACATGTTGACTGGCAGTCACAAGTTCAACAGACTAAAAAGATTTAATTGCTAGATTAAGGCTAGACTGTCGGCACTACTGACGCTTTGGCTTGTATGGAAAGGGACACATGCGAGAGCAATGTGTCTTAGACTGTGAAAGAACAGAACTCTTTTAGGGTTAAGTCCAAACAAACACTGCAGGACATGGCACAAGATCTGAAATTTTGAGAATTTATCAATTTTTTTGTATCTAGTCGATAAAGTTACTACATGAAAGACTGCCTGCTTTTGTAACAGTTAATGTATGACCCTTGTAATCCTTTTGCGCTACCGCTCACATGATGAGCATATCTCATAGCTGTCCATATCAGCACAGAAATGAAACCAGTGGCGACCACGACCCATCTTGTTGCCAGGTTCATCTCACCACACTCACCCTGGTCCACACAAGCCTTCACTCTCCTCCAACCTTCTCCTTATACTCGATTCCTGTTCCCACGCCCTCCCTGACCTCTTCCCTTACCTCTTGCCCTCTTCCTCCCGTCTTCCTTCACCTGAGCGTCTGCCTCAGCCGACTGTCATCTGGCAGACTGACTGAGAGCCTCACCAGTAGGTTGGCCACCGTGTGCCTTAATAACTAGTATTATCTTGCTGAGTGGCGTCAGCCGAGGGGGGGAGCATTTGCCCATTGGGAGGCGGATGTGTGGACGGTGGAGGCCGCCGAAGGGACGGACAGTTTGCTCCAGGTGTGAGAGTCTGTGTGTGGGGAGGATTGCCATGTGTCACCCTCAAGGATAAACGCAAACTCCAACTTACATAAATAACAGATGGATGACTCGACACGTAAGGCGGTAGAGCATTGATGGGACAGCGTGTGGTCGGACGGCTCCCAAGTGTTGCCTGACGCTACCACCGCGGAATGGCTCTGTTTCAAGTGGGTGGCTGCAGGCATTACTTCCACTGGTGAACAAGGTTGTTCAGCACAGTGTGAAGATGGTGATCAAGATACAACCGAGTGTGCAGCTGTTGTAGGGGACCGATATATGTCTGGAGGGGATATTATCGGTGAGGTGGATGGCAAAGGTGTAGTAGGGTGGATGGTATAGATGAGGTGGAGTGGATGGCATAGGTGAGGGATAGTAGGTGGAGTGACAAACACAGGTGTGGTAGACTGAGTAGAACACTTGTGGTAGATTAGATGGTACAGGTATTGTGAACTGGTTGGTGTAGGTGTGGTAGACTGGATGGAACAGATGGGAATAGACTGAATGATGCAGATGTGATGGATTGCGTGATACAGATGTTGTAGACTAGGTGGCACAGGCTAATCGATTGGGTGAGGGTTGGGTGGTGTGGCTGTTCTGTGACCAAGTTATTCCATTGTTTTTGTGATTAGTCACGCAGTTTAACCCGTGGTTTGCAAGCATATCTGGGTGGTCAGGTACACTTTACAGATATTTGTCAAATTTTTATGATTGTAAAGTGACGGAGCTGGGTTATTTTTATATATTTTTTACTCTGTTGCATTTACAGCAGCACTTTCTGATACTCATGGCTGTATTTGACAAAGTCCTCCGTGTCTGTCATGCCAGTTAAGATATTATTTGTATGAGCCGATTGGGCACCAAGCCTTCCAGGATTTTCCTTGTATAAATGATGATGATATCTTTCCAATATGCGCTCTGCCTGATGCTATTTGTGGGATTTAAGTCGTTCCCAGAAGTATTGATTATTGACGGACAGTGCGGCCTGGCCTGCACACAATCTCCACACACGTTCCAACTTTAGGGATTTGCCAGACTTAAAATTTAAGGAGAAGTAAGCCCACGGTGTTGCATTAGTCATGGCAGTTAAGAAGTGTCATTATCGGTTATGAGGCTCGTCTTGATGGCTCGCAGACTCCGACCTACCATCTGCCTCATAAGAGCTTAAGGATTTTTGTTGAGCTGGCGTTAAGCCGTCAGCCATAATGATAATAATAATAATAATAATAATAATAATAATAATATTATTATTATTATTATTATTATTATTATTATTATTATTATTGTTGTTGTTTTGGGTGAGGGTATGTGATAATTATTATTATTATTATTATTATTATTATTGTTGTTGTTGTTGTTGTTTTGGGTGAGGGTATGTGAATGGCACTGTAGCCGCTGGGAGTGGCACAGCCTCCCGGCCGCCCTACATTTACATTTATCTCTAACTCGTGGTCATGATAGTGCCAGGGACGGAGTGCCAGGGATTGTGTTGGCCTTGGTCCCCAGTACTGCTGGTGGTGGTGGGTGGTGGGGCAGTGATAGTCACGTATGATAACACAGCACTGCCAGGCTGCGAGGATGAAAACACCCGGGTCAGGCTGGTGGTGGCTTTGGCACTGACGACCTCGCTGGTGGCGGTGGCATTGACAACCTAGGGGAATGAGAGCAGCCAGTGCCATGCTGGTGGTGGTGGCATTGATAACCTTGAGTGATGATAACATCAGTGTCATGCTGGTGGTGGCTGCGATAACCTTGACTGATGATAGCAACAGTGCCAGGGTCTTCACAAGGGAGGGAGGAGGTTGCGTTTATGGTGCCAGGGTTGGTGCGGTGAGTCATGTTATACCTCGGGTGTGGTACAGACTTGGCTGGGTCCCACGGTACGTGGTTGTGTCTGCACGGGTCATTATCTCTTTGTGTATACGGGGAAGGAGCTTCACACACGTGGGAACCCACCCATTGCTAATGTTCTTAATGGTCTGTTTAGTTTTGTATAGATATTCACTTGTAGTCTACTCCTGGCTTCCGTTTTTCCAACACACCGCAGCTGTGTTTCTGAAGAAATGACTCCTCACGTCCTTCCGCACACTTCCTCACGTCCCTCTGAACTCTTCATTTGCTTAACCTCCAGTTGTGCCCTTGTGTTCTGGACTCTCCTCTAGCATCATAGGACTTTGTGAAGGTCGTCTTGACCTCTCAGAAATTTGTGTAGTTATGATGGGTCCCCCTATTTTCCTCTCTCATATTGTTGGCAGACTGAGGGCTTTCATCCCTTGCTTGTCGCTCATTTAACTCTGATATTGTTGCATTTCGTTTTCATGTTTGGCACCTCAAGTGAAGGTGAATATAAGTGGTTTATGTCTTCCGAAATAATTCCAGCCCATGTACTTGAAAGCAGTTTTGCGGTTGGCCGAAATATAGTAAGCCTTCCCCGCGAGGATATTGTAACAAGGTCGGCGTGATCTCATGTCATAGGTCCCTTTCACAGTACGTCTCTCGCTATGTACTTCCTTGTCTTGCTTCTTGTTTGAGTAGAGTGAAGGGCATGAGAGGAGGAACATCCTGTGACCCTGTGGCGGTACAGAGGCAGCGTCCTGGAGCCTTCAAGGCTAGACACAGTCTGGCGGTCTCCAGCGCATGCGACCCGCGCACCAATCCATGCATCAGTATAGTGCACCATTATCTGTGTTCACCGTTCAACTCCCGGCAGACAGTGGGACTCGCCTCCTGCGCCCGCCCTTCCCTCTGTACAGTAAAAACTCTTCAAGATTTTGTGAGCGTGTGATTTTATGCATGAACCCATCTTATGTCTTTTTGTTGTAGACGTAATTTGAGTGTAGGAAGACCCCCATCGTATATGTACTTGTGCATGACATTATCTACGCCTGGTTGGTCAGAACCAATGCATAATTCTTCAGATCTTTGTTGTTTTTGCCTTGAATTGTTTTAGTCAGGAATAAGAATTGATTCCCGGACGAAAGTGCATGATGTTGGTATAAATCCTAAACTTGTCCCATATTTGGCTTGGGTTAACTTGCTGTTGCTAGTGGGGTCTGGTGGGAGGCACCTGGGCTACACCGGCAGGTATCACGCTCGTGAGGTAAAACTCACGTCTGATCAGCACTGTCCTGGAGGTCCCGACAGTCTACAAGGTTGCCATAAGGTGCTGGAGTGTGCCTGAAGGTGAGTGGAGTCCGTGGACTTGAGGGCAATGGAGCCCACCTGAAGGTAATGGAGTCCAGCTGAAGGTAATGGAGTCTACCTGGAAATAATGGAGCCCACCTGAAGGCAATAGAGTCCAGCCGGTGGTAATGGAGTCCACCTGGAGGTAATGGAGCCCACCTGAAGGTAATGGAGTCCACTTGGAGGTAATGGAGTCTACTTGGAGGTAATGGAGTCCACCTGAAGGTAATGGAGTCTACCTGAAGGTAATGGAGTCTACTTGGAGGTAATGGAGTCCACCTGAAGGTAATGGAGTCCAGCTGGAGGTAATAGACTTAGTTTTCAAGGAGATAATGAAATCATTCTACATGGAGGTGATGGAGTCAAGCCAACTAAGAGATGATAGGCTCCACATTGAAATGATGGACTCCACCTTGTGGTAATTAGATCCACCCGGAGATAGTGGGATACACCGGGAAGGACATAGTGTATTCTCCGGAATTATAGTGGAGTTCCCCTGAGAATAGTGGATCCCCCTCAGTGATCGCGAGGCCCCAGGAGGTAGTGCAACCTACCCGGTTGTAGTGGAGTCCCCCGGAGACCGATTCCCTCTATACTCTGACCGAGGTCCATGTCTCAGGTTGTTAATGCTGGACTTATCCATGCTATTGATGGATACTCAGCAGGATAATATGAGTGTGTGTGTGTGGCGGCGGCATTAGTACGTGTGAGGGAGTGGTTGTGAGAGGAGGTGGCAGTGTTACGTGGTGAGGGAGTGGGTGAGAGTGCTTGTGAGTGGTGGTGGTGGTGGTGGGGCTGCGGGCGTATATGGTGGTGCGGCCGTGACCCGGGGACGGGCGGCAGGTGGCCCGGGGTCCGTCCCGCCTGCTACACTACTTTCAGAAGAGCGGCGGTACATCTCGTGGCGGCGTCCTGCGTCTGGGTAGCCGTGCCTGGCTGGCCCGAGCGGGGGGACGCGCTGCACGGGCCGAGGCCAGCACTCCCCCAGTTGGTTTTTCAGTGTGCCAAGACCGCTAGGTTAGGTGTTGTTATTCATCGATACAAGAAATGCAAGGATGCTGTTATCAGATATGGAGAGCTGAAACAACACTGGCTGGGTACAGAATAGGGACGTGACACGGGCAGGTGAGGTGGGTCGGTGCTGTACCGTGACGCTGTAGAACACACACACACACACACACACACACACACACACACACACACACACACACACACGGGGCTTCACCTGTCATGAGGCTTAGCGTCCCCCGCCCCGCCCCGCCCCGCCCCTGCCCACTCTCCGCTTCCTCGTACACCCTTCCATGCTTCAGCTCCTCTCACTCCGTCCTAATATGGCCGGTTGTTGTAGTTAATATTCATGTGGAGCCGCCATGACCACACCAGAGGCCGGGATCTCCCGTGCCTGTATAACTATGTATACAGGGTATACACCCACACCATGTATGGTTTGTCACAGTCGCCAGAGAGTATGGTTCGTCAGAAACATTTAAACATAAAAGTTATTCCCCTTTACCTATACGGACTAGACTGGCCGATATTATTTTTGTATCAAATTCTGCAGTTGTCAGATCATACAAAGAGTCGAAGACAAAACATTTCAAAGATAGGTTGGTTGAAGGAGACATGGCTAGGGGTAGATGATGGAGGCCAGCATAGAGCGTACAGTGGGTACATAAACAGAGGAGGGTGACAGGTGGGCTCGTGTGGACCCAGGGACCCAGAGGGTCCTTGTCTCCTCAGAAGGGAAGGGTTGGCTATAATGGGATTGGTGTAGCACAGAGTAAGTAAACTTAGGACATCCCTTTATAGAGTATCAGGGTTCATTTGGGTACAAGTGCAGACACAAGAAGGTACACCCTTTCCTCTCTCGTTATCGACGGTTGACCAACATCCATCATCAGCCAACCCATCCTGATGCTTCTGTCCCAGCTCGTGCCCCTCCACCCGTCTTCACCCTGCTATCTCACCCGACTAACTCCTTCATCATACACAGTTTTACTCACGTATTCAACCTCCGGCCGTAGCTCTCTCTCTCTCTCATTTCCTGCTCCTCACTGTCCCTCACGCCTCCTTCCCTCATCCTTCACACAGTTTATCAGTCAGGCGTGACCCATGTACGTATCCGTTCTTCTTCCACTTCTGTTGTAAGGGGTCACGTATAATGATATGGTTCGTAAAAATTCGGGTCACTTTTGCTCACGTCGGGTGTACAACCAGTTGATGATGTATAACGTTACTCCGTTGTGCGACATTTACCGTTCGTACTGCATGGGAAGGGTCTTTTACACTCGTGGGGCCCCCACGCAACAGGTGGCGGTGGTCGGGGTTAACTTGCGCCGCCTTGTCATACTTGACGTGGCTGGCTGAGGATCTGTAAGTCAGAATGTGAAGAGAATACTGGTGAGGCAGCGGTATCAGGTCCCAGAATCTCTCTCCTGCCACGGTTTGTGCTCTGCTCTTTTGTAGTTTTGGATGATTACCGGATTTATTACCAAATATATCATGAAAGTTCGTGTTGTACATTTATGTACGTATTTATGTGTCTTGTCTTATCTTATGGTGGGAGAGTGAAGGCCAGCGGCGATGCGTAGCGCGGTGCAGGTAGAGGAGCTGGGGTTGTGGCAGGAGTCAGCAAGGAGGCGGCTTTGACCCACATCTATGCTCCAGACTGCCAGCCATCACCCGCTGCTACTCCTGGGACACTAAACCAGATCTTGGTACTGCCGTATCCCTGGCCTCATTCTGGCACTCTTCCTGGGCCCCCACTGGAGCCCTGTATTGGCATTAGTGCCACCATGAATGCATAATGTCATGAATTGCATCCTAAAATATAATAAAGAGGCCCATAACCTGAAGGTTTGGGTTAATAGTACTTAAAAAGACTTCCTCGTTGCTCTTTTACGACTTTCCCCGTTTTCTTCGTGTGGTTTGAAATGCATCTTGCGGTGGTGTGATGCCCGGAGATGCAGTGGTAATATTACTGTAATGTGAGGGGGTTGATGTGGATGTGCAGACCCAGCCTGTGGAACCCCAGAGGTACGCCGGCATTACCCAGCGACGACCATGAATTATTGATCCATGACCCTTTGTCTGCTTCCTGTACCCTGTAGCACACTGACATACATACTGTATCGCCGACATTGGTACACACCAAAGGAAAAACAGGCCTAAACCTGAAAACGAATGAATAATGAATTTTTACCGATGTGAACCAAGGCTTCACAAGACCTGCTTGTTACCTTGCCGCACTGTTGCTCCCGCTGCCTCTGCGCCCAGGGCCGTGTTGCCACTAGTAGTCACACAGCCTTTGTGTTGTCTTTTGTTGTCAGTACTGCAGATTCCAAGCCATCAGTTTTGTGTGTGTGTGTGTGTGTGTGTGTGTGTGTGTGTGTGGTAGAGTTAGAGGGTTAAACTTGACGCACATGTAAGTCTTTTGTGTTGTAATCTGTTGTACGACATCAAGACTTAGTTATGTCATTGTATATTACCCCCCTGGAATGCTCCCGGTGGCTCGCAAGCGCTTCCTCTTCCGTAAGGTAAAGTCTTGGTGAAGTCCTCACCGAGGATGGACGCCAGTTGTTGATCAGGAAGACGTTGCAGCACAGTGGTGCGACCCCTTCACCCTCTCATGATGTTGACAACGTGCACACTTGCCTCATTCAGTAAACAACACTTGAATCCCAGGTCCTGACAGCTGAGTGAGCGAGACGCGGCCGACCGAGGACATCCTTACCATATATAGTGGAGTGAAGGACTCGTAAAAGTGTTGAAGGCAAGTTTAATAAGATCTCTTATTGTTGTAGGTCTGGGTGATAAATCAGGAGCGATCGGGGTGTAGCCTGTGTGGCGTCAGACTGGTAGAGTTGGTGAGGGTGTACCATGCATTGTGCTTATCTGCCAGCGGGACGGTTAGGGTGTAGCCCGTATTGTGCCTTACCTGCCAGATGAGTTGTGATGGAGTCAGGTATTAACGTTTGACCTGCGAGATCGTGGGGAGTAGAGCCTGACCTGCGGGGGTGGTGACGGTGTAGCGCTTGACTTATGAGCGTGTTTAGACCTGCTGGGGGGCTGGTGAGAGTGTATGCATGACCTGCGTGGGTGATGAGGGGTGTAGTGCCTGACCTTTCAGAATGATCACGTGTGGCCCCCTGACCTCTAAGGGTGTCGACAGTTGGTGCTGTGTACTAGGTACGTCTCATCACTAGACGTGCGTGCGTAACTTGGCAACGTAGAGTTTTACTACGAGACAGGATGATGTGTTTGCCGAGTATTTCTCACGTGGTATTGGTGTTAAACAAGAAGTTTTGAGTCCCACTCTGTTTGCAGTCCACCTTCATCCTCTGTTAGAGGAACTAAGATCTTATGAACGTGTGATGGTGAGGAGGGAAGGGGGCATACATGCAGTGTAATGTACTGCTTTGGCTCTGTACCCTAATGTTTGATGATGAAAGTGATAAACATATGTGAGAGATACAGAGTCGCGTACCATCATAGTTTGAACCCCCAGAAAATACGTTGTGATAATTTTGCACCTCACCTTACTGGTGCTTCTTGCCAAGTTGAAACTCTGTGGAAATGTTGTTGTTGTTGTGAGGTATTCTGGGAAACGTTTAGTCATTTTTTTTTTTTTTTGGTTGACCAAAGGTTCACTTGGTAGCTTTCCTGATAGCACAAGGTATGGGTGTGTAAACACTAAGGGTTATCTGCACTGGATCTGGTCATTGGACGCGTGGTCTGGAGTGTCGCCCTTAGTGGACTGTGACAAGGATTGTATAGCTTTGAATTATCGCTTTCCTACCACACCCATGGTCTACCCCCACTCCTCGCACCAGGATTCCCATGGTCTTCCCCAACACCCCACACTAGGGTCACCATGACCTTACCCCCTACCCGCTAATGTTGTTGTGTTGCAGCAGGATTGGTGGTATGTTGCAGCAGTATTGGTGGTGTATTGCAGTAGTAGCCTTGGTATGTTGCAGCAGTATTGGTGGTGTATTGCAGTAGTAGCCTTGGTATGTTGCAGTAGTATTGATGGTGTTTTGCGGTAGTAGTGTTGTCATGTTGCAGCATTAATGGAGGGAAGTGTTGCCGCCCTAGTTACGTTACTGTGGCCTCGCGTCCTGCTGGCTCACAACGCATTAGCATCAGATTTCGGTGTAGCCTAATGGAGGACATGATGTTTTCAAGGCCTTCGCGTAGCTTATTGTTGCGGTACAGGTGTTCCATCCTGGGTGGGATGGATAGGTTGGGAGTGAGCGTGGGTGGTGGGAGAGGTGTGGGTGGGTAGCGAGCGTGGGTGGTGGGAGATGTGGGAGGGTAGTGATCATTGCTGGTGGGTCAGTTGGCCACGGTCATACGAAGCCACTTGGTTACTATTAACATTGCCTGTCGTCATCGTCATCTTCGCCTCTTCCATGGGTGGTGGTGCTGCTTCTTCCTGAAGTTATTGGTCATACCCACCCACGGACAGCTACACAAAGGGAACTTCTCGTTTCATTCATTTAACTCTTAAATATTTTATCATGGCGTCTTCTTCCTACACTGTGTGGGATGAATCTTGGCTGCTGAGTTGGGACGTTGGTCGATCAAGCTGCTGGGAGCCGCGGCCACCAGCAGGCCCACGTAGCCAGCACATCTTAGCTGGTCAGGTACACCTTATGACTAATTTAGGGCCTTTTTAAGTTTCTCCATCGTGTACTCCATAGTGTTTCTGATGTCTGCAGACAGTGTGATGAACAGTCGTGGGCCCCGGGTGCTTAAAGTATTCTATCTCTCTTTCTCTCTCTTTTATGTTTTCCGCCCCTTTTGATTTCATGGGTAATATTTTACCGAGTCTTCCTTGCCTGTCGTGCCAGTAGGGGATAAATTCTTGAGTGTAGTTCTGGGATCATGACTTCTTCGAGGATTTTCCAGGGGTAAAGGTTGATACAACCTTTCTGATTTCGGTCGTTCCCAGTAGTTCAGGGAGTGGAGTGGGATTCGCCATTGATTTGTATGATTTTTGCTGGTATTACGGGCAGGTTTACTGTGCACTCGGAATACACACTGCTTGCATTCCACCTCCAGTGGTGCTAAGATGGGGTCCATCAGGGAACATACTTTCTGTGGTTGGTGTTCAAGATGCACGCGATCGATCTTGGTACAGTGAACACTGACTCAGGATGTACACCAGTGTCGTCTCACGTTCGAGGAGGACCGCATGGGAAACCTACCATGTACTGTTGCCTGCAGACTGATGTCCCGCCAAGTTTGGCTCACCGGTGATGTACTTGTCTGGATTTCTAGCTGACCATTTGAGAAAAACGACTCGATGCACAGAATGGGGAAAAATTGAAGGAGGGAGAGCCACCCCTCCAGTTCGTAAACACAAACCAAGAACGCGTGGGCGCTAACATAAGAACATGGATTCCGCAAAAGGCCTACTGGCCCATACTAGGCGGGGGCCTTCCTACAACCACCCCACCCACGGAGCTCATATGCCTATCCAACCTATTCTTATAACAACTCAAGGTTCCAGCCCCAACCACCGCATCTGGCAAGCTATTCCAGAGATCTACCGTCCTATTGCGAGTTCTCTGGTTGGCTGTCTTCAGAACATTGCCACTTTCCCCCTTATTTAGACCTGTCATCCATTTGTACACCTCTGTCATATCCCCTCTAGCCCTCCTTTTCAGTGAACGTGAATTCAGTCTAGCAAGACTTGTCTAGCAAGTTGAGAGAAATTCATTGTTTTTTTATTCTTTTATTCAGGGGTAGTCTTGTATAAATGTACTGTTGATTCCAGACAAGAATAATATGTATCAGAATGACTAGACACAATTGTTGGAAGCGTGAGGCAACGTTGTCCTGTACACAGATCAGGGTGGAGGCTCTCGGTGATCTGACCGGTTAGGCCAACACTGGATGTTTCAACACTGAGGGAAAATGTTTGGTAAGCTTCACCGGCCCTGATGTGCCTCAGCCAGATAACCAAACCTAAACAGACGGAACAGCTTACCCATCTTCCTGGTTAGATGGGTAAGGTACTGATCGAGGTGTGTGTGTGTGTGTGTGTGTGTGTGTGTGTGTGTGTGTGTGTGTGTGTGTGTGTGAGTGTGTGTGTGTATGGGGCGGTGTTGAACAAGAGTGTGAGAGACTTGCGTCTGGCGGGTTGTGTTAGTGGTGGTTATGTCTGGTGAGGTATGGGTGGACTGAGATGCTGCTGGCACTCACCTTCTGACCCCGGATCTTGGTTCCTCCCACGCCTCACGCACTTCACCCTCCTCTCTCACCCCACTCCCACCTCCAGCAATCATCCCCACACCCCACACCTCTGTGCGCCCACACAACCCTTCAGTATTATCCCCGTCCGCGCGACCTTGCCTACCAACTATGCCCGCACTTACCACTACCCCCTGTCCTTGGTTACCCCACCGGGCCTCCTGATCCCACCTGCCCGCTCAACGTTTGCTCACAGGCGCCCCCCTCCACACCCCACAACCTCACGGCCACGGGCGCACGCAGCCCCAGGGCCAGCCGGCACTTTGCCCACGATAACCGTGGCGTACGCTGCCCTCCCCCTACACATCCCCTGCTCACGTTCTGAGCTTTGGTTGTGCGTCTCATGGTTTTGTAAATCATGGTTGCCTTTGATCACCTTCTCCCCCCCCCCCCCCTGAAGATCAGTGAATGGAGAAGCTCGACTCCGGCCGACATAATACCTTTGATGTGAGTTATATACTGATGGCTTCAAGGTCATCGTTAATTTCGCCAGACCTAAATTAAGATTCTTTGTTTTCACTAAGTGGATGGCCACTTTAGCCTCTCGATGGATCAGTTTACTTTGTAAAGTGCAAAATTAAGAAACACTTTATAAATGTGGAGGTTCATTTTCCACTTTTGAAGACACTAGACTTGCCTTATGTGTGCAGTGGGTGTACGGAGAGGGTGTGTGTGTGTAACTGACGTACATCAGGTAATTGAGAATGATGTTACAATGGAAGCTAAAATTTGACCCAAGTTATGTTGTAGTCGTTTGAGGAAAATTGTGATGAAGCGAAGGAAAGGCTAATATTACTGTGTCTGGCTGAGGTGAGGTGCTGCTGACGTCACGACCCAAACATCTGCCAAGCCTCACATTACTTACAGGTGAGGGAGGGCACAGGCTCCTCAGCCTCACGCCTCTCATGCCCATAAACTGTTTGTTCAAGTGGGCGGCACAGCTGTTGTGTAGCAGCTGTGATCAACTTTTAGGTCATGCTCTGGGTAACCGTGCCAAGAGAACAGAGTGCAGTCTTAGAGATCGAAGAGAACCTGCAAAGTTTCTTTACTTTTGTACATAGAAAATGAAAAGCTACGACCATTGTTGCCACCTTGTGTTGAGGGGAAGGGTCGTATACGGTTGACAGTAAGGATGTGTGCCAGGTGGTGAGGGCAGCAGCCCGATTCACTGTATTAGTACGCCTGTGGGAGCACCAGCAGGGGCGAGGGACATCATTATTATGCATCTACAGTATTCCCCCCAGAGATTAACATTCCTGACATCAGACCTGCTTCGTTAGCCTGTGATGAAGCCATTGACAGCCTTCTGCCACACGACCAAGCTCACGACAGATTTGTCTTGATATAAATTGCTCAACAACAATGGCAAAGGCTTTAAACATGCTTTAGAGATGAGTTGCAGGTACCATTATCATCATCAAGTTAAAAAAAAAAAAGAAGTGAGATATGGTTGCCATATCCAGTAATTACGGACCTGTTGCGCCGACCACTCATCTCGTCAAGGTGTTGAAACAGTCTGTTGGTGTGATGACACAGGACGTGGAGGCAATTCACACAGCCCAGAGCAGCATGGATGCACGATCCTGCCTCTCACAGCTTCTTAAGCATTATGTCAGGATCATCGAAACCCCTGAGGACCAGTCACGTATTATATCCCCAGAACTGTCGCCGACGTGGACTTAGAGTGAGATCAGGTGAAATACACCCAGATGGAACTCGTAGCTCGTTATGACGTTTGGTTTCCAGGATACAGACCTCAAATTAATTGTTGATCGTTCCGGACCCACTCGTGCTTCACTTTTATAAACCGTGGCCTTAGGGAAAAATGCTTGTTCCTTTGCTGGACCTCAAGAATTATATCTAAACCTGACGACAACACAACACTGTAAATACAGATCGAATTTTGTGGAGGACGTTGGGAATTGTTGTGGCAGTCTGATCACTGAAGACGTAAGACCTAAGAAAACATTTACTTCTGGTCTCCCAGTGTGGGCCAGTGAAACTTGATGTATGTAATGTGTGGCAGGGAACATGGTCAGCTCCTGGATTTCCATATGGCATACCAGACGCAGCAGCCTTGACTGGTCACAACCGGAGAGGTATGTCCCTCAGACATCAGAGTCTGGTGATGTTGGGTAACCTTGACTCTTTGCAGAACGTAACAAAAGAACTGCCAAATCAGCGGAAAGATGATAGCTTGGATATGAGGAACTTTGGAAGCCAAATAGAAAAGACCTAACCATGATGGTCAAGAGAAACGTTTCCATTCATGTGAAAAAAACATACACAGCTTTTGTGTGTGTGTGTGTGTGTGTGTCATTATCGATTTGTGTTTTATGCGAAGGGAGTTATACAATCGTGGGTTCCCATCTGTTGAACACTTTAACCATGTCCTCAGTCGTTTTATTCCATTCATCCACCACTTATACTATAAAAGCACTTATTTACATATTTTTTTAAAACTTTTGTTGCATAATTTCTTGTAATGTCCTTTGCTTGTTCTAGCTCTACATCTCTTGAAGAAGTCTTCACATCTTCCGTCTGTTTCAGGAACTTGAGGGTCGTGATCAGGTCACCCCACACTATTATTTCTTCCATGGTGGTAAAATTTAAAGCCTCTAGCCTTTCCCCTAACTCAGCTCTCTTCATTTTGCTACCATCTTTGTTGCCCTCCTCGGGTCCTTCTCCGTTAGCCCTCTGTGCTTCTTAAGGTGCGGTGTGACCAAACTTGAGAAGCATGGTCTAGTTTTAGCCTCATGAGGAACATGAACAATGTCGCACCGTCGTCGACAATAGATCACCGAAGATTCCCAGAAAGAGACACATAAAGATTAGTGTCATGTATTACACCCTGACTCATATTTTACATCAATGATTCACGATTCGCAGTTGGATTCGTGCACTACAAAATGGTTATTAGATTTCATGAGTTAGTGACCCGGTCGGTTGGTTGATGATGTGTGATTTAATCAATATTTCATATCGAGTGTAACCCCATATATATGTCTGAAACTTTATTGTTCTGATTTGAATGAGACGCGAAGGTAAGTGTTTGGAAACGGAACGAGTTTTGAAAGCTTCATAAATTTCACGCACAAACTTTTTTTCCTACAAGGACACCCAAGCTTCATTTTTGTTGTTGTTTTCAGGAGTCGTGGGTACATTTGTCTCGAGGAAAGTAAACTATTCTATAAATGCGCGTTCAGTTTAGTTCCCACATGGCACGTGCACAGACCGTGGGACACAAGTGAAGACTACAGAAACACGTCTACAAACATCACCACTTCATAATGACAATAAATTAAAAGTGTTGCGCAGCCTCAGTTTCTCGCGGAGCCTTGGTTGAGAGGCGCTGGCCTAGGACTCAAGATCATAGCAGGAGCACACAAGCAGCCAGTACGCGGGACCAGAAACCATAGTAATACCCTAGAAGGGAGAAAAAGACCATTGTTGCGACATAGGAAGTGGGTCACGTTTCAAGGTCTTATTAGGAGAGTTGATTGGTGGAAGTGTATCAGACGTGACTGTGTAAAGTGGTTATGCCAAGCAATAGCCACCCCAGTGGCACACCAGTCACAAGATGCCCACTGTCAACAAATCGCTTGGGAAGACTGGCCCACGAAGATTGCTTGGTAGGAAACATTTGGTGGGCGAGTGCGGGAGAAGGTCATGACCGTTTGTCCGCTGATTGTGACGCGTTTATCTTAATAGTAGTGTTAGTGTGTGACAGTCAGAGACCTGAACCACAACCGTTGTTTGCCCACCCTCGTCCACTGTTGCTCTCCCCCTCCTGGTCTAACCCCTCCCTCCCCACAACACAAATTTTCCCTCTGTGTTGGCTATGGCCACACCTCACATGATATCTTGACTCGGGGCCAGGTAGTGTATGGTACGGGGGGTAATATTTAAGTCATGGTCGTTCTTTATACTTCAGGGTGAACGGGAGGGGGGTGAGCATGGTGACCCAGCTCCTGCGTCCACATCCTTATATTAGAAAGGATACAGTTCAGTAAATTTACCCTACTGGTTCGGTGCCGCCGGGTAGGTGGGTACTTGTGTTCTCGGCCATATGTCACGTCATCCCGTTTCCTCTGACGTCACCCTCATGGCTGGGCTGTATCGTAGTTGACTTTAGCTTTCGGTAATGTAGGCATGACAGCCTCCAACGCAAAGATTGTTGTTGTTTACCGGCTTGCTTGAGCTGACGCCGTCGCTAGGGAGTCTGATCATGGTATCCGCAGCGTGAGGGAGTTTCTCAGGGACGCTGACTACTTTGAGAACACACAGTCATGGTGGGAGTAACATTTCCGAGATGTAACACCGTCCCAATGATTATCAGAGATTGTACTGGAGTTCGCCAGATTGAAGTAGCGAATTTCTTCTGTTCGATTTCGTGGGTGGGAGAGAGGTTTGGTGATGATGGTAAGAGTGGGAGTTGTTGCTGAGGAATGTGGGAGGAGAAGTATGCGTCTGGCCACAGAAGTGAGCAAAATATATTACTGCACACAACCTCTCCTCCTCCGTCACCAGTTCACAACAGTCACGTTGGCCCTCCACCACCTCCCGCTGTGTCTGGCGATCACCAGGTGATCCTTTGTGGTCGATGTTGTTGACTGGCGCCTCCGGAGGTGCGGCCTCGGTGTGTGCGTCGTCAAGTTTCCGGTTGTGGCGCGGCGCCAAGGTTCGGTCAGGGCGGGGAAAAGGTTGTGGCTTCTCCATTGTTCGGGTCAGAGTCTTTGTCTGGTGGGGGGTGGCCAGCCCCTCCACTCCTGACCCACGGCTGCGTCTTTCTACCGAGGGGGACGCGCGTACACCTGTAACACACACACACACACACACACACACACACACACACACACGAACGCATTGACCTGTGGGTAGAGCACTTGATATGCAAGGGGAAGAGTTTGGGCGTGCGGCAGGTGGACAGTAAATGTATCGGGAGCGGCTGCTACACCAGGGGACTGGGGCACATCCGGGTAAGGTAGTTGCGCCAGTTCCCGGAGATGAGGCATTACACCCTCCGACTTGTGTTTACTTTTCCCACACACGGGAAATAGATACACCCAAACATTACACGATTTCTGAAGCATTACATTCTTGTCTAAGTGTCAGAAAAAAGTCGGGACATTGTTGTCTTGGGCTTTGTCTTGGGGTGGATTTTGTGGTAAATCTTGGGCTGTGTGTTGACCATTGCACCGAGTTCTGTGTTGTGAAGGAGGCTTGTATGGTGAAATGAGGCCTGGAGCCCTTTAGTGTTGTGTTGTGTGTGGTGAGGGTTCACGTATGATGTCGTGGAGAATAGAACCTTCTAGTATTGTATGTGGTGAAGGAGGTACTTGGGGTGAGGTGGGGACTGGAGCCGTGCTTGAGGTGGGAGGAGTGATGATGGTGAGGTGAGCATTGTGGGCGTGAGGGCTTGCTTGACGTCCATGGTCCATTCATGCCAACACCTGCAGTGAACGCGGGCTCTCCAGCTTACGTAATGATGACGTCATTGCCTCGCCATGGTGCCCGCCCACCGGCTCATTCTTGAAGATAAGGCTGGGGTGAGCGGGGCTCGTGACAGACAAGCCAAGCAATCCCGACCCTGGAGATGTTATCAGCAGCAGTATCTGTGGTGGAATTACCTCTCCTGTTGTCGTTAATGGCCCCGCCGCGGTCTCGCCACCCTCGTTTATCTTCCATTGTCATCAGCAACACGGAACGCCGTACCATCATCATCAGCAGCAGTAGTGGAAGGCCATGCCATCGGTACGTGTAAAATTAGACGACGCGAATACTTGGCCTCAGGTCCACGACTGACGCTCTTCGTTCCGCGGCAGTTGACAGTATTATCTCCTCCGTGGTCTATTCTCTCCTCACAAAGCTCTGCGTTCCTTAAGCTCTTACAATGTCACACACACACATACACCATGGAAAGGGCTCGGTGGTTTGTTCCTGTTTGCTTTGCTTTATATTCTTTGTGTTATTACTTTCCTGACGGGACTGTTGATGGGAACATGGCCTCCAGCAACTCACTTGTTCCACTTCACTTCTCCACTTCTCGCATCCCCATTCTCACTCTCTGTTTACATTTAGTATATATATATATATATATATATATATATATATATATATATATATATATATATATATATATATATGCAGGGAGTGGATAAATCTTAAATCTTTGTTTTATGAAGGGCTGGTCTTGGAAATCAGGACATCAGGAAGTAAAGCCTCGCGGTGTAGGGAAGGAAAGAGGTATCACAGAGGCTCACCCTTGAGTTGACGACGGCCCTGCCGTAATTAAACGAGGCAGTACCTTGTCCAATGTTTTTGGTCGAGCTAATGTTGGGGGCTCACAAGCAGCCAACCCTCGGGAGCAAAAACCGTATTGATATCCGTAGATTAAGAAGAAAAGCGAACCAACGCTGAAGCATAGAGTTAAGTCGAACTGCTTTAGACTCGATCCTGTGTAGTATGTGAGAGTAATACTTCATACATGGACTGATCAGTCCATTGTGGAATAGGTGCAGCTGTTTAGAGGAAAATTGGGACTCCTAATATAATAGAGGCAGACGTAGCTATTTGTTTGATATTCGGCTTCCAAGATGGGTTAGATGTTACAGTGATACCATGTTGATTGTAGTGAGCATTGGAATTACAGATCCATCAAAAGAGATGGAAAGTTGTGAGGGACTTTAGAAGCGGAGATACACAGAAAAGTTGAGAGGCATTGAACTTATCACTTTGCGTCTGTCGTAGAGGGACATCCTGTCCAAGTTAGAACATGTAAAGGAAGTTGTATGGAGACGAGACACAGATCGAGTAAAAGACGAAGAAGCAGTTTACATGATGTGACGGAATGCAGTGAGGAGTCGTGAGCGAATGATTGCATGTGGTTATAAGGTATATATATATATATATATATATATATATATATATATATATATATATATATATATGAACCGTATTTTAATCTGTGATTTAAGTTCCAGAGGTGGGCAGACGGCCACATCTGATATATAGAATGATACATATCACACAGGAAGGGTAGAGCCGTAAAAGGATTAATTACAGAAGTGAGGGTGGGTTAGTCGTCTCATGCTGGGTGTGTGGGCGGTGTTCACCTGGGCGGGAGGCCCACAGGGTCTGGTGTTAGATGATAACCTGTAAATTGTGGGCCACGGGGCGCTACGCTGGCCGGCCGCTGGTCACCTGTGATATTGTTGTGGAACTGGTATTGTTTGGGCGGCGGCGGACAAGGACATCCACTAGTACCGTATTGTTCCACTTCACAAGCATCGTCCTCGACACAGAGCCAACCTTCACCCACATGTGCCTGACCTAATAATATAGCTAGAATTGCCGCCTCAGAGCTCGCAATACAGTCTTATCGACTGTGTGTTTAGCTTGGCTGAAATTATAGCGGGGAGGTGGGGCATCTGGTTTATAGCTGGCGATGGTGACGCAGATCCAGGTTATTTTCCTAGAGCGTCAGGAGTATGTGTGAGGGGCATTACTACAGTCGCATTGTGGTAACATTTGACCTGCCCCGACGCAGGCCACCACGCCCCTACCTATCATAGTTCCTGTTTTCTAGCATAGCTGGATCTTATGAATGAAAGTGTGTGCAGGTTGTGAAAGAGTAGACAGTGGTTATGTATATGAATGGGATCATTGATGCTCGTTCTTTAAATAAATGGTGTTGACAATATGACTTGTGTTATCACCTTCCATTTGTGTGATTGTCAATAAGAGAGATAACGCCAGCGAGAGGACTGAGTAACGGTAGTTTGCGTGCCGTAAACTACGTGCAGGTATCCATATCTGGTGTGATGTCTCATGACCCCATTCCTCTTGCTAGCCAGCCGTCGTCTTCTCACGTCCTGTACGTCAAGAGGTTCATTTGAACTTCGTGCCTGAGCATCATTCGCTCAGAATATTCTGCTTTTGAGAAAATTTGATCCATGGGACTTCGTAACAGAAGGAGGCAAGACCTTGTGTTCCGCACCAGTGGCAGGGAGCCTGGAGCTGTTCATGGTGATGCCCTGCGGTACCAGGTCCCACCTGCTCCAGTGTCAAGTTTCATTTTATTAATAGAAGTACCTGAAGGGTTATGTACGTATAGGAGTGGAGCACCGTCAGGGGGTCCCCGCTGCGGCAGTGGGGTGCCACTAGGGAATACCAGGTGCAGCCGAGCAGTACCCCTAGATATCTGTATAGTATACCATACCACCACACCCTGCACCGTCATCACCATTCACCACATCGTCACCACCACACCCTGCACCATCATCACCACACCCTGCACCGTCATCACCATTCACCACATCGTCACCACCACACCCTGCACCGTCATCACCACACCCTGCACCGTCATCACCATTCACCACATCGTCACCACCACACCCTGCACCATCATCACCACACCCTGCACCGTCATCACAACACCCTGCACCGTCATCACCACACCCTGCACCGTCATCACCACACCCTGCATTGTCATCACCACACCCTGCACCGTCATCACCACACCCTGCACCGTCATCACCACACCCTGCACCGTCATCACCACACCCTGCACCGTCATCACCACACCCTGCACCGTCATCACCACACACCGCATCCACCTGCATCTCACCACACCCTGCATCCGTCATCACCACACCTGCAGCCCCCCCTGCACCGTCATCACCACACCCTGCACCGTCATCACCACACCCTGCACCGTCATCACCACACCCTGCACCGTCATCACCACACCCTGCACCGTCATCACCACACCCTGCACCGTCATCACCACACCCTGCACCGTCATCACCACTGCACGCACCCACCTGCACCGTCATCACCACACCCTGCACTCATTGCACCGTCATCACCACACCCTGCACCGTCATCACCACACCCTGCACCGTCATCACCACACCCTGCATTGTCCCCTCTGCGCACTACAGTGTCACCATATGTACTAAGCCAGATAGACTCTGGGCCAGAGTCCGGCGGGGTAGTTGAAGCTATAAAGTTTGACTTCGTTGTTGTTTTGTTGTGTATTGTTATATTAAACCAGGTGTGTCCTAGTGATGTTCGCCTTCACTTGAAGGTTGTGACGTCATGTTGTGGCACATGACGTCTCGCCCCAGACAAGGGGAGGAGGCATCCCACGTGGCGCAGACTGATAAGAAGATATACTGACGGTGGCCATGATGGTTGGTGAAACCGGCCACTGTTTTTGACAAGTTATGGCTGGACGTTGAAGTGTGTGTGTGTGTGTGTGTGTGTGTGTGTGTGTGTGTGTGTGTGTGTGTGTGTGTGTGTGTTGCGGAGGATGATGATGTCATCAGCAGCAGGAAGTGGTTGAGGCAGCGGTCAATATTACAGAGTGGTTCCTCACGTCACTCCTGTGCTCCATCTCTCTTGTTAGTTGTAAGTCGCTGTATGCTGCAGGCCGGCTTCCCCCCCACTAAGTCCTTCACTCTTCCATTTTCCCCGAGCACAGTAACTGATGTGTGTGAATGTGTATGGGACAATGATGAAACGTAAAGTTGATGCTGACGGGGTATGGTATGTGTGGTATATGATGGTCAGGTGTAATGTTGAGTGTTGAACCCAGGCCTCCCTGTGTAGCCTCCCTGTGCTGTGTCATGTGCCGTACATCAGGTTGTATCTCTTCCCCCAACCTCACCTCTCGTGAGGCAGGAGGCAAATGTAGCATGTTCTTGTAATTAATCATCATTTGGTTGTGTTGATCGCCTGTTCAAGATCTGGTGGGGCTGCTGGAGCTGCAGAAAGTTGTGCTCTCTCTCCTGCCATTCATTACTGCTGCGTCTCGTGTGGATAATGGCCTCACCCCAGCCAATAAACCTTCCTCTCTCAGGCCAAGTGCCTGTGGACCAGGTTGCACACTGAGCCAGGTAAATATTGTCTCTGTCGTGTGTAAACTCTGGTCTCGCTGGACGTATGTACCCAGTATGATCAACACTACTCGAGTGTTACGGCTTAGGGAGCTTTTTGTTGGACCACTTGTACCTTCCCTCACACTACCGGTCACTACGAATGCGTTCACAGTGACCCTACCCATAGAGCTATAATGCCATGGTCGTTGGTTGACTGATGTTCACTTGAATTCCGTGATTCCCTGACGTGCAAGTTGACAGTATGCAGGAGATGAGTTGGACGGGAGGATGGTTGATGACGTTGTGTCATGTGGTATCGTGCGTCGCGGCGTCGGGAAGGACAGTTTGAGGCTCGAGGGTGACTGTGCCGCTCCTGACGATGGTCGTCATGAGGGTGAGCAGCGCCGCCCACTCTGGGGCTTCATGATGTCCCGGGGTCTTGCCACGGGTGATGATGGTGGGGGGTGAAGGATGAAAGGGTCATTCGTGAAGGATGAGTTATTAGTCTGCCGCGGAGTATGATGGTGTCCACTATGCATCCACCTCCTGCTGCCCCTCAGCCATGGTCTGCTTTACATGTGTTTCCACTTGTTCACGGCTGTGCTGCCGTGATCAGTCTTTCATCTGCTACGCTCCTGGTCTTCCCTGTTGCCATAGAATCCCCCTCTCCCGTTCTCCTGTTTAAAGCTATCTTGTGGTTGACCTGCTTCACAACAGTACCTGAGAATCATTTAAGGTCTTCTCTGTGTTTGTACAGTTGACGAGAACCGTCTTTATGGCATCCTCTGTCACTGTAGTGCAGGCAGCGGGTTGAAAGCCCCGCCGTCCAGTAAACAAACACTTGGGTTAATATGACGCCATATTGAATTTATCAGGTTTATTTATGAGTAGAATGTGTTGCTCTCGTAGGAGTAAGTAGAGATGTGGTGTGGTGGCGTGGCTGGAGACGTGGTGGGTTGGTGATGGGTGGTGAGTCCTGGGCTGGAGTGGACGCCATTGTAGGTATGGTAGGTGGTGAGCCCTGGGCTGAAGGGGACGCCTTTGTAGGTATGGTAGGTGGTGAGCCCTGGGCTGGAGGGGACGCCATTTTCGGGTCAGGGCAGGACCGTAGGCAATGCGTTATGACGCTACCCGTTATACCCGGCCGGTCCGCTACACCGCCGCTATTGCCGCCCTCGTATCCCTCTGCCTCACGTCCCCGGTCGCCCGCGCTGGGTCTCCTGACCTCCAGGTTCCGCTCACCTGGTTCCTGCTGTGGGTTTGCTCTCCTCTTGGGTCTGGGTCTGCTATCCTCCGGGGGTCCTGGAGTGGGCTTACTTTCTTCCTGGGTCCTGTACTAGGTCTGTTTGCGTGGGTCTGCTCACCTCCCAAGTGCGTACAGTTAGCAATCCAGCTGAGGACATACAGTCGGTATACTGGCGTAGGACATGCACTTGGCTTTCCGGCCTACCACATTGCACCTCGGCCTTGGGCATAGGTTAACGTGACGGCATAATATTTTGATAATAGTGTGCCTGTACCAGAGGAAGCATATGTGTCATGCCAGACCAGTAGACAGTTAACAGTTGTTAGGGTGTATTAGAGTATATCGGCAGCATAACGGTTGCTTAAAGGGAACGTCGATGCTGCCCTGCTGGTCACTTCCCATGTGTTTGATATAGAATGTTGAATGAACACTGCTGGTACGTGCCTGACCGAAGCTGTACCGAGTCCTTTGTCTCGACAGACCGAGAGACAGAGACAAGAGAGACAGAGGGTCTTTGGTTGGTATTGCTTGGACCGTACGGTCACTGAGACAACGAGGCGTGGCCCAGGACTAGTGTCCGTCACTGTCAGTAGCTGCGCCACACAGCCCCCCTTTCTGGGGCCGAGTGCGTTATGTCCACCTGTATACCTCATGTATGACGATTGTTTGATTTGTGCCGATGTCCCCCGGCAAGTCTATTGTGCACCCCCGTGCTCATCCTGTGAGCGGTAGCGCAAAAGGATTACAGGGGGTCACGAAGGGTCTAGCTCAGACGATCATTTCACTGAACCTAGAGTTGTTAACGTAATCATTTGGCATTGTACAGTATTATTCATGTATTGTTAAGGTGACACGTACTTGCTTCCATTGTAATGATAAGGTGACTTTTTGTTGCAGGTAAGGACGGAGGGTCGCGGCCGTGGTAGCTGACGGTAAGGTAAAGTGGACACTGGCTTACCTCTTGGTTCACTCAGGAACAGCACACTGATGGTCTCTGTTGACGACACACACACACACACACACACACACACACACACACACACACACACACACACACACACACACACACAACACACCCTACCTCCCCCTCATTATGAGCCCGTTGCTCTCTCTCTCTCTCTCTCTCTCTCTCTCTCTCTCTCTCTCTCTCTCTCTCTCTCTCTCTCTCTCTCTATATATATATATATATATATATATATATATATATATATATATGTCTATCTATCTACTATGTCTCTTTTCTTTCCTCCCCCTTGCACCAGGATCCTTAGCTCGTACCCTGCCTTCACCCTTCACTCTAACAATAGCCGGACGAGGTCTCTGGCCGATGGCTGGATACAAGTTTCTGACCTTTCCGTCCAGGGACAGTGTTGGGTACCTACCTGTATTGCGTGATCCACCTTCCTGGTTACTGTATCCAAGGCAACAGTAAGAACTAGGATTGCGCTCCACAATTTACACTGACATATAGAATTCTGCATATGCGTTTTGTATTATGATATTTATCATGTTTAATAGATACATGGATAGGAAGGACTGGAGGAATGAATTTACATCTCTCATGATAGGTTTGTGTGAGCATGACGCCAGCAGAATTGGCCAGACTCTTGATGGACGTTTGTTGCCGCGCGCGTGTGTGTGCGTGTATGGATGAAACCCTTTTTCTTTGGAAGCTGGTTATTGTGTAAGTAAGGGTGTATGTATACCAGTGTTGGTGCGACCCTCCGGTGTAGCTACCTGGCCGGCACTAGTGCTCCTGCTTCACACGAAATGTCTCACGTACAAATTGCGTTTTTAAAATCAAAACCTCAATATCTGTGAGTGATATTTGTGATCCAGTTTTGTCAGGTTTCTGGGAAGTGCTTAAGATGAGAGATAGATAGACAGATAGATTAACATATATATATATATATGTATATATATATATATATATATATATATATATATATATAGAGAGAGAGAGAGAGAGAGAGAGAGAGAGAGAGAGAGAGAGAGAGAGAGAGAGAGAGAGAGAGAGAGAGAGAGAGAGAGAGAGATTCAACCACGAGTGCGAGAGGATAAGTACGTGATGTATGTAGTGTTGTGAACATGTTACTGCTTAATCATAAGGCAGTAATAGTTTATAGTGTGATTTTTGCCGGATAAATACTTGGTAAGTATGTGTGGTGCCGACGGAAGCATAGATGAGAGTGTGTGTGTGTGTGTGTGTGTGTGTCTGGTTGTGTTGGTGTGACGAAGATTAAAGCTGGCAGATTTATAATATCCTTGGGTATGAGGGTTGTAGCCAAGCAGGTGGCTGGCTCCGAGGCATTCTGGTGCGTGCACAATACGCTGGGTCTGGAAGTGTGGATACTTGTGGTGTACAGTGCGGCCATGTAGGGTTGGGTCTGCCTGTGTCAGGTACTGCTGGCCCTCATCACAAGGTTACTTTTTGTTGTGTAGTGACGCGGCTCGGGGGGGGGGGGGGGGGGGGTCACAGTTTGGCATTGTTGATGGTGGTTGGCGGAGCCTGCTGTTGCCAGGCTTCCTCCACCACCGCCACCCTCACCACACAACCCAGCTACCGCCATCTGTACCGCCCTAGCTACACTGTTCCACCCCCCAGCCTCTCCGTCATCACGTTGCACGATTACCTACGCTCCCCCCCCAGGCCTTGCTGTGCCGTCCCGACTCTCGCCCTCGCCACACTGTTCCCCCCCCCCCCCCTACTCTCTCCTTGCACCACAGTGAGCGCAGTCCTCCCGCCGCAGCCAGAAGGTGCGCAGAGGGTGTGTCACATGATGGAACACCAGGAAAACTGGCCGTGTGAAGGGTGGTGGTTGGTATGCTGGAGGGGAGGGGAGACGAGTCTCTGTGAAGGGGGAGCGACCCTCACATCCCCACCTCCCCTCCTGACTTCGTCCTGAGGTCAGCTCGTATCTGTTGCAGCATCGTGTTATGGTACACTGTAGGCAGACGATGGTACCAACCTAGGTAATTGATGCTTCTGAGCGGGAACAACTGGGATCAAGCGTGTGGCCGATGATGGTAGTGAGTTGAGGACCTCATCCTACCCTCCTCAGCCAAGCTCATCAGGTACACTGTTGTGAATCATTAAAGTTCAAGACTTGATGTCCATACTTGTTCCAGTACTTGTAGTTAGTTCAGTAGCCTCGGCCACCGCCCATCTCGCACCTTGAACCTCAGATCTTATGCTTAGGTCATGTGTACCCTCCCAGCTGGTGTATTGTTGTGTACTGACAATGCTCAGGCCACGTGAACTGTTCCTGCTGGTTTACTGTTGTATACTAATAAAAAGGTATCGTAAATTCAGGTAAGGTAAGAAGGGGTCCAGAGATCTCCCATTGTTGTTATGGAGGCATAAAGGGGTCCTGGGGTTAGACAGTAATGATAATGGTGATAACACCGATATATATATATATATATATATATATATATATATATATATATATATATATATATATATATATATATATATATATATATAGTGTGTGTGTGTGTGTGTGTGTGTGTGTGTGTGTGTGTGTGTTTATACCTGGCCTCGTCTGCTTCGAGTTTATAATGCTAGTGAAAAGTCACCTTTGGTGAGGCTGTATCAGTGGGATACCTCGAGGAGTCTTTGGTGATCTTCACACCTATAGCCAGGGCTCGGCCTAGGCTGCTGGACTTTGTCGTTGGTCGACCATGTTCTTGGAAGTAGCTTCCCTCAGGCACACGTAGTCGGCATAGTACAGTCGTCAGTGAAGCTTCACTCTAAAGGACTCTACATTTCTCTAGCATTGGAATTAGCGCAGACTTGAGCTGCAGGAATCGTTAGAAAGATCTTGGGATATGCACATATTCCATGGGATAGGGGGTGAATAATACTGCTCACTCATCCCCTGCGTTTCGTAGAAGGCGACTAAGAATGGGCCGAAGCGGCGGCCTGGAAATCCTCCTTTCCGCATAAGCTTAATGCTTGGCGCCACCTCAGTAAGGCGGTAAATGGCGAGTTGGCGCAAAGAAAAATTAGATATGTATGTATGTATGTATTTATGTATGTATGTATGTATGTATTTATGTATGTATTTATGTATGTATGTATGTATGTATTTATGTATGTATGTATCCTCTGCTGTAGTAACAGAGATTGAAGATTATGTAAGTCAAACCTGATGTAGATTAACGTTGCTATTACGTCATTGAGAACTCTGTTATTAGACCAGGATCAATACCGTAAAGCCATTGAGCCTGAATGTTTGGATGTTGAGGGTCAGGTCAAAGGCCAGGGCATCATGCTCAGGGTCGTAGGTCGTGCTCAGCGGGGTAAACAGGAGGCCAGAGAGAGCCAGGCAGTTACCGCTGGCCAGCCACCGGAGGCGCGTGTAGGTGAATCACGTAAGGTCATCCAGTATGTCTGTCCAACCTTGCCATAGGGGCCTGTCGCTCGCACCCAGGAATAGTATGATTGATCAGGTGTCACCCATGAAAGGTTGGCCCTTGGCTGGGGCCGCCGGGATGTAGGTCATCCCTTCCATAGAACACTCGACACCAAGGGCACGTGTCACTGATGGCCACATGAAGCACTCGATATGACGGGGCTGGATGTCGTGTGTACGTCTTAGTTGTGTTGTTGTCCCGGCCAGGCCGGAGGAGGAGGCTGCTGCTGACTCACACGACACGTGTCCTCACTCCGGCAGGATGCACTGACTCGCTGATAGTGTGGAGGATGTCATGCTGGCCGCCTCCTCTTGGGGTCATGGTGAACGAATGTTTGTAACCGTTCACGTAATGGTTATCAAGCCCGCTGGGGTCCGACGAAGATCCTTTTGTAACCTCCGTAAATCCTCTTGCGCTCTCGCTTAGAGGTCCACGAGCATTGGGGTGCACTGTAAACTGGCCGGGGGTTACCGGCGCATCCCCAACCTGGATAGACATTGGTGGTTTTGCCATAGCAGGTGTGGAGAGAGAGAGAGAGAGAGAGAGAGAGAGAGAGAGAGAGAGAGAGAGAGAGAGAGAGAGCAGATTTATTGATTGATATGAATATGGTGATAAACTGGCGTTTCCCAGCCAGAGGTTCCCGCCACGTGGGTGAAAATTAACGATGGTGTGTTTGTGTGTGTGTGTGTGTGTGTGTGTGTGTGTGTGTGTGTGTGTGTATTTCCACAGGTGTACTCTGGATACTGTACCTGCACACCTGCTGCACTGCTAAACCCCCTCCCACCACACACACACACACACACACACACACACACACACACACACACACACACACACACACACACACAGAACTGTGTATTTTCAGCCGAATGGCTTCCTATAGTCCATAAAACCGTCATTTCTTTATGTATTTACGGGTCGGTTGTTTTACATTAGTTGGGTAAAAGTGGGGTGTAAATCGCCCAGGTAATGACTATGTATTAAGGTATATACCGACTGGTGTGTGTGGTGGTGAGAGTCCTGAGTTGTGGATCCAGGGGCGGTATGGTAGTGGTGAGATGCGAGGTCACTGGTAGAGAAGAAAGGTGAGAGTAGTATACCACGGCTGCCTATACCGGGCGGGGGGCAGCTGGGGACCAGGAAGACCCAGGCTGTGGTTGTGCTGGTGACCAGATTGTTGTGTGGTTGTGTGGTATGGCGGCCTTCTGTGACGTGGCCTCTGCCGCTCCCTGCCACCACTACCACCCTGTGAGGTAGTGACAGTGTAACCCCACCACACTGCCGTCCTAGCTCTCTCTGATCCTAAAATGGCCAGCTGTTTCGTGGTAATCTCTCGTGATCAGGAGAGCTGGTGATAACAGGTAGGCCAAGGTACTCCCAGGGCAGCCTATACCAGCTTCTCTGGCCTCTAGCCAGTCCTTCCCTCATGCCATATACGACGCTGTAGCTCATACCCCATCGGTATGGTCATCCTTGTATCTAACATCATGTGTTATTCCTGTCATAACACACAGATTGCTAGTGATTACAAGACTTTCTGATGACACATACCAGCCCTGTAATTACAACAAACGTTTACCTGTGATTAGAAATGTTGCTTTTGATTACAGATTTTTTTTGTTACAGCTGGTGTTCCTGCAGTTATAGAGAACGTGTTTGTATTTTTATTTCTCTACTGTAGGGGTTCATTTGGTTGCTCTCCTGCTGTGAGGTACTGCTTGTTTCCCACTGCGGATGTGTGCAGTGCAGCATTTCTTGGGCATGTTTAGTTGGTGGAGATAGGGCCAGTGTTCAGGTGGTGGAAGGCAAAGGAGTGGGAGCCTCTGTACAATGAACGTATAATGAAGAGGTGGGTGCCTGGTGGAGGTGTAGTGAGGGCATCTTCACCTCGTCCTTGGCAAGACAGGTGACCTGGCGGCCTCTCTGATAACCTTGCAGTTGTGGTGATGATGAAGTAGGTGGCCGAGATGATGTTGGGAGCAGTGGTAGCATTGGTGGTGATAGTGAGGACGTTGGTGGTAATGGTGGCATCAGAGGTGGGGATAGTGCTGATTGGTGGTGACTCCTGAGGTGAGGATAGTATTGGTGATGGTGGTGATGGTAACACTTGGAGATGGTGCTATTGTTGGCGTGGCAGTGGTATGAGTACATAGCTAGTAGCATTGGTTGGCATAATGGTTGTGGTGATGGGTGGTTAATGGTTGTGATGGTGGATGATAATGGTTAGGGTTGTGAGTGTGGCAGTAATGGTTTTACTTGTGGTGGTAGTAGTGGATTGTAATGGTTATTTATGATTGTAGTGCGAGATTGTAAGGTCTGTGATGCTGAGGATGTAGTGGTGGGTTGTAATGATTGTGGTAGGGTCATAACGGTGGTTGTGATGGTGGTGGTGGTGGGTGTCGTGTCGTGTAAGGGCGCCAGTGCCACGTGTTGGCTATCAGTCAGGACGGCCGTCGCTGCGGTTCACTGTGTAACGTTTCCTCTCACCTGTACCCGGTGTTTGTCTTTGTCCTGAGCCAGCCAGCCAGCCAGGCTGGTGCCGGTGTGTACACAACGCGCCCGCCTCGCTCTCCTGCTGGCACTAGGGGAGGCCAAGGGTTGGCCGCGTCGTACATCTGCCGTAGAGGTTATTTGTAGCGGGGCAGTGCCACCCCCTACCCTCCACGCCAGCACATCTTATCTGCCACAGCGACTCCCTATGGCCACGCCCAGGCCACCAATAGTGACCCGTGGCGCCTGGCGGGTGGGTCAGGCCGGACGACGATGGGATGTATGGCTGTGGTATGGACGAGGAGCGCCGGGTGGGCGTGGCACTCGCCCTCTGATTATAGCTATGGTTCCACGTGCCGCCGCCGCCGCCGCCGCCCTTGCTGCCAGTACTGTCACCCACCGCCACCACCACCACCCTGTACCTCACGATGGAACCTTGTCATTACACGTTGTCCAAGCTCAGGCAGGAACCCGAGGATGCCTGTTCCCCCCCTTCATGGTCAAGCTTCAGATCTTTTAAGATCATGGCTTCGTTGACTCAAGTCACTGACGAAGCATAGACAAGTTGGCCACATTTCAGTATAAACGTGTTGTTGGCCCTGACCAAAGTAATGGAAAGCCCAGATCGGAAATTGGTGTTGTTAGCTTGATCAGTGTGTTTGTCAGCTCTTATTCTGCGGCTTGGCCAGACAGCACAACAGCCACTCGAATAGTTGGAAGACATAGAGTTACACAAGTATAGTTGAACATATAGAGTTACACAAGTATAGTTGAACATATAGAGTTACACAAGTATAGTTGAACATATAGAGTTACACAAGTATAGTTGAACATATATAGAGTTACACAAGTATAATTGAACATATAGGGTTACACAGGTATAGTTGAACAT
Source organism: Panulirus ornatus (assembly GCF_036320965.1). NCBI lineage: Eukaryota > Metazoa > Arthropoda > Malacostraca > Decapoda > Palinuridae > Panulirus > Panulirus ornatus. The sequence continues at coordinate 10,637,305 of NC_092291.1, forward strand.
ATAGAGTTACACAGGTATAGTTGAACATATAGAGTTACACAAGTATAGTTGAACATATAGAGTTACACAAGTATAGTTGAGCATATAGAGTTACGCAAGTATAGTTGAACATATAGAGTTACACAAGTATAGTTGAACATATAGAGTTACGCAAGTATAGTTGAACATATAGAGTTACACGAGCGTAGTTGAAAATGAGGCAGCTTACTGAGGTGGACTAAGGAACCCATGTGTTTAGTATATTGATATATGCACAGTGTAAGTGTTAGGAATATTGATTGTGGAGTAATATTAGTGAGGTCACTGAGGTGGGCTGATGGTTCTATGTAGTGCATACAGAGATATGACAAGTTGGCGCAACACATGATATTGACAGTAGAGGAAGTGTTGCGAGTGAGCACTACCATGATTGTGGCGAGGAGAACCTGCCGCCGGTGCTACACCACCACACACACACACACACACCCACCCTCAGGTGTTTCAGCATCTTGTGGTGCAACTGATACACGCGTGTACCGTGGGGCCTGGCGGGTGGATATTTGTTCAGGGGAGGGCCACATGTTGAGATGAGTGGTAGTCACATGGTGTAGCTGGTGCACATGAATCATGGGGCATGACGGGGGGGATGTTTAGACGGGGGGGGGGGATGGGAATGGGTTACATGGTGTGGCTGCTATCTTTAAATCTAAGGCTTGGAGGGGCGTGAGGAGAGGGGGTTAGGGCGTGTCTGTGCAGCGTGGCGGGCCTCTGTGTGGTGGCTGGGTGGCTGGCTGCTGCCTGGGTTTACTTACCGTAGGACAACAACCACGTCCTTTACTTCACCCGCCTCTCGTCACGGGTGTTTTTGTGGCTTGTGTGATGACGTCTCAAGGTGTGCCGGGGTGAGGTTGCCACGTGTTCCTCTGGTGGCGGCGGGTAGCCATGTGAAGTGTTGAACACAAGGTGTCGCGGATCCTCTTTGTAGAGTGGCGTTAACAGCATGAGGTAGGCCCAGAGAGGCGAACAGACGCACAGATTTAGTGGGATGATTGGCCATCTGGCAGCGTGGGTGACGTCTTGTGATGCCAGTGTTTGTTTAGATCCTGGCTCGTGCCAGCGTGGGGGGGCGTCGACCGCTAGTGTTGGCGGCCACGTGGTGAGGGGCCCCGTGCTCCCGCCTCCACACACACACACACATATATAGCATATATTACACCCATACTAGAGCATGCCGCACCAGTCTGGTCACCCCATCATGAGGAGACACTTCACTGCAGGCGAAGGCTCAGAGGCAAGCGAGGAAGACTGTAGCAGAAGTAAGGAAACTCACCTGAGCTATAGGGCAGGCACGGAATTGCTTTATGGTATGGCAGGAGACTGAGTGGTCAGGTCCCAGAAGACGAGGAGAAATTTATATCCTAACATGGTTGTGGACACATGCGAGAAGGTCACAGACGGAACTCCAAAATGCAAACGAACTAAAACAGATTGAAAGAAATTATGTAAATGAAAATAAAGCGTAAAAGAAGGGGGGCTCCTCGAGTATTGGACCCCCCCCCCAATATTGTAGAATTATATAACCACACACACACACACACACACACACACACACACATGCACACGCACACACACAGTCCATGTGGGGAAGCGTTGATAGTGATGCCTGCGCAGTGTGGTGGTGTGTGCAACATGTGCCTGGCTTCCCTCCAGGCTCCTCACCAGTCCCCTCTGGCTGTCTCAGAGCCACAACAAGGGTACACCAGGGTACACGCCTTACGTAAGCTGTTATTAGGCACCGTCACACCTCGGGAAGCAACGCAAAATGAATTTGATAAGTGGGTCCTGTGTTTGCCGGCTGCTCACATCACCAATACACGATTCCTTCCCACGCTTCTCATCTCTCTCGAGTTTTGGAACCTTTCACGAAGAAATGAAAATACAGTTATGCGTAAGAGGAGGGATGGGTATTGTAGTTCTGTAGTACTGATGTTTGTATTATTGTAGTTGTATTGTTGGAGAACGAGTGTTTTATACTGTACGGGGAGGAAGTTTGACACTCGTAGGGCTGCCATCTCTCGAACCTTCTCCACCATCATTCAGCGTATTAAACTTGTGTATGCCGGCCACATCTTTTTTTTTTTATTACTGTCCCTGTTTAATTTCATGGCGCAGCCTGTGGTTGCTGTGTCTCTGCGTCTTTGTAAGAACTGTTGAGTTGACGTCATCGGACTGGTGTTAAAACTGCGCATGCACCACTTGGTGTGGAAGCAGGTACCACTTGGTGTGTACACCTCTTCTCCCACTTGGTGTGGTGTGCCTCCTCCTCTCCCACTTGGCGTGGTGTACCTCCTCCTCTCCCACCACTCTCTCTGGTTCGCTAGATACTCTAATTACCAGCGGGGTACGACGACCACCTGGGTATGGGGAGGGTTTGTGAGGGCGGCGCAGTGAGCCACCGCATCACTGGCTCCCTTCTTAGACCAGGTTTCCTTTGTCTTACCCACACGTGGATTGCCAGCAGTCAGTCCACATATATATATACACACACACACTCCATTTCGCACAAATATCACTTGACAGCAGGTAACTCACAAAACTTATTCTTAACCCTATTCCTGCCAGATGGCAGTGTCTCGTCATAGGTCTCTCTCTCTCTCTCTCTCTCTCTCTCTCTCTCTCTCTCTCTCTCTCTCTCTCTCTCTCTCTCTCTCTCTCTCTCTCTGTATGTATGTATGTATGTACAGAAATTTCCTAATTCAGACATGAAGTGCCGTGTTATGAGAGACAAAGTCTGGTGTGCTGGTCCAACATTGTGTTTGGCTAAGTCCATCTTAAGAGGACGTTTATTCCCTGCTTGTTGTATGATAGGGGTACGTTTTGAAGGGCAGTTATGTAAAGGCCAGGTGGATGGAAGGCCAGGGGATGATGATTGTGTGCTGTGTGTCGTGGAGTGGAGGTGGTTGGCGGCCGCCGTCTTAACCCGTCTCAAGTATTGTCCTTAAAATTGTCATGATAGAGAGATAAGTCTCATCGTTTCTAGAGATCATGTTATTGTTATACGATAATAACAGCCAGGGATAAGATCATCCTTAATGGTAGAATTGACATCAAGGGTGATAAGGTGAGGGATGACGACCGCACAAGGTAAACGACTCATGGCCTGTGTTGGCTCCCCGACCGGATGTTTTCGCCACACCGAACCAGCCAACCGACCCGAGGGACGCATCACTTGCCCTTCCTTCCTGTATGTAGATATGGTAGGGTATGGTTGTTGAGGTGGCGGGTCCTTGGCTTTGTTGGACATCGTGAAGTAAAAGTAGGAGTCCTTCCCGGGAGCAAGGATGGCGGGTGGTGTCTGCAGAGGCAGCAGTAGCGGCGTGTTGCAGGAGGACAGTGCTTGGCGAGGTGTTCTGGCAGGTGGATAACAAATGACGTATCGCAATGTGCTGTTCTTGTTCTCAGAGACAGTAGCAGTGTGTGTGTGTGTGTGTGTGTGTGTGTGTGTGTGTACCGTGTTCTGTGTTTGTCGGCATATAGGTATGGCTGGTATGTGAGTCTCTCTCTCTCTCTCTCTCTCTCTCTCTCTCTCTCTCTCTCTCTCTCTCTCTCTCTCTCTCTCTCTCTCTCTCTCTCTCTCTCTCTCTCTCTCTCTCTCTCTCATACACACACACACACACACACACACACCATATAAATCTTTTATTTACCTCACGGGACGCGGTTGTTGCCATGCATTTTTGAGACTTGTCATACATGTGGTGGGAGTGGCGGAGGGTGTGACCCCGGGGGTCAGTAACATATGATGGACTGACTTTGTGACGGGGCTTCAGGCATCATAAACTGTGTTGAGACAGCGAGACCTCTAAGGGGCATACATGATATGAAATATGACCAAGCTTTACCATCAGGTTTTAGTGTTTTAAATCCACTTTGGTTTGATTGGAAGTGTTTTTAGCGTTCTTCCTGCCTGTCTATATATATATATATATATATATATATATATATATATATATATATATATATATATATATATATATTCTCTATAGAATAAGGCTGTTAGCTTACGTAATGAACCAACTTTGCAAGAGGGTGGTAATTACCTGGCCCCTGGGGTCTGACAAAGACCCTCTGAGACATATGTCATTCTTTGTGCACTACCGTCCACAAGGTGAGCGTGGCGGCAGCCACAGAATGGTGACAACATTTAAAGAATCCCGACCGGTGTGAAACCGTTCCCAGGACGACCGAGGAACAGCTTTCCCCCATCAAGGCGCCTGGGGCGTGAGTGACGGGGCCCAGGAAACTTCCCAGCCTTCCCCGGGTCCTCACGGTGTGATAGGTTAGTTTATCAGCACGTGAAGGATGTAAGCAGGTGGTGTTTTTTGAATTTCAGGAGCTTGTGGGTGTATGCTGGGGAGGTGTCGTGGTGGCCAGGTGAAGGTAAGGCAGGCCAGGCCAGGCGGCGGTCGCTGGCTTTAGCGTTTTAGTCAGCCGGTTCTACGTAGGACGGGCGTCGCCTACCATCGGGGGACGGTCACCACGAGCAGCGACCTCGTTCTCGTCTTAATCACCTTCAGTACTTCTTGGATTGTCTTCCCATCCTGTGCTCTCTGGGTGAACCTTGTGACGTCAGCGTGCGTGGCGGTACACCAAGGTACACACATACTTGCTCGCAAAACTTTCGCATTTTTGCCAGGCAGAGAGAATGGTGTCAGTGATGTCGTCGGTTGTTATTTAACATGGGGACTTGATCACCCTGGCAGTACTGATATCCACACCTGCCGCTCATGGTCAGCGGCAGCCTGTGAGAGTTGCGCGTGTACAGCAGCGGCGGGAGGAGCAGACTTCCGGAGCAGAGTTCTGGTAGATTTCTTGGGCGCATGACGCCGGTAATACTACCCGGTCATCTGTCGTGTATAGTATGGATGCGGGTAATGCAGTGGTGAGGGTCTGTACCTTTTGGTCCAGAAGGGCCTGTGTTCCAAGTACGGGACGGGCCATCCGCCACATGTTCAACCTCGATGCACCTCAAGCTCTTAGGCATTGGTCTGTGAATGGGTACAAAGTTGATGCCCTTGCCAAACTTGCACTAAGTAGCTGTTGAACTCAACGTTGGATTTTCATTAGAAGTCCTTAAACTGTAATGAGGAAGGACGAACACCCATTTGAAAGCACTTGGACGAGTTCCAACAGGCACACGGAGAGCCCCTTTTCCACCCCAATGAAACATGACCAGTAAAACATGTCTAGAGAAAAAGTAGCATTATCATCAGGCTTCAAGATGTTGCCATTGCTGGATTGAGACAAGGTTATAGGTACTGTTGGCGCTTTGGCCTATGTGGAAATGTTAGTCATGTGAACTTTAAAGTTTATGTCCAGGGATATGGCCACACAACAGAATACCGTGTCTTAGACTGAAAATAGTAGAGCCTTTGTTGAGTTAGGTCCAAACTAGCTTATTGTCAGTAATAACTGAAATTTTGCTGCATGAAGACACTGTATAAAACTGAGGCTATAAATACATATATACTATTACCAGTTCGCAGTTTCCCTTGTCAGCGCGGTAGCTCCAGGAACAGACGCATCCATTCTCGTGCTGTCGTGTGTCATACACTGAAACCACAGCGCTCTACCCACAACCAACCTCCTCAGACCTTTCTTTGGTTCCTCCCGGCTGCTTCGTATACCCTAGTTCAGTCCTTTGACAGAACGTCGCTCCTTGTATGTCACAACGCTCAAGTTCACTTTATCCTGTGCTCGCCTTTCACCCTCTCGCATGCTCAGTCTCCGAGCACTCCAATCTGGTCTTCCCCATCTTTGTCCCCTCCACTTCTGACACATATATCCTCTTTGTCAACCTTTCCTCATATATTCCATATGCCCATCTTTTAATGTCGCTTTCAGTACTTGTGACGGTGCTTCGCTGAAAAAAAAAAAAATGGGAAATTTATTTGAAAGCCACAGGAAGTGTATGTGTGTGTGTGTGTGTGTGTGTGTGTGTGTGTGTGTGTGTGTGCGCTTATTATTTTGTACAGTTGGGTAACGTCTTTCCACGTACTCTCTCTCTCTCTCTCTCTCTCTCTCTCTCTCTCTCTCTCTCTCTCTCTCTCTCTCGAGAGAGAGAGAGAGAGAGAGAGAGAGAGAGAGAGAGAGAGAGAGAGCAGTAAGGAGTTAGCTGCACCGTATGGCCAAGTAGTGTTTCTAAGCAGTACGCTAACATATTTCCGCCGTAGACGGGAGGATGGGGGAGGAGCAGCGGGTCTTTATGGCTATTTTTACTGTGTGTTGGGGACGTGTGGTACACCTGGGCCGCGGGGACACTACTTTCCCCGCACAACCACACTGGACGGGCCTCTTACTTTTGCGACATACCTACACCCTGGACGATCACGATAGTGTAGTCCCTCTTTATACCTCACTTCCGTTTGTGTGTGTGTGTGTGTACGCCGCGCCCTCACACACACACACACACACACATGCATGCCGAGTATGGTTGTCATGGCCCTCTCCTGTTGTCTCTTATGATGAAGCTTCGAATAACTTTTGTTGTCAACGAAGCGAACGCACCAGCCACCCTCTCGATCGTGGGGCGATAGCAGGTATGTGTGTGCTCTTGTCTCGTGCATGGGAGGGAGCTGTGTTCGTGGGTACAGTACTGTGCCGCGGGTACATGATCGTCACGATAGCCGGAGTGAGGGAGAGAAGTTATGGTTGTGGATTAGGGAGATCGCTGAAGTAGGGTATCAGCTGGCATCTCGACAGTGGGATTATGATGACACGAAACTTGAACGGTTGTAGGTCAACCGCAGCCTAGCCCCTCCGTCCCCCATTGGGGGAGTCAACTGGTGAGTGTGGTGAGGCGGACGTGGTGGTGGCTGGTGAGGGGGGGGAATTGCTAAGACGCAGCCGTGTGGACCCGGACACCACCCCCATTAACCTTTATTTAGAAACAGAGAAATGCCGGACATTCGTGGGCTGCGGCAGACGGTATGGCCGGAGGTGCTGCTGCTCTAGTGCTTCATAACGTGAGTATTGTGGTCGACGATGAACCAAGGAAACTATAGCCTCCTCCTTCTTGGGAGAGTCGAGTCCATTTTAATCTGACTTATCACCTTTCTCAACCTGACTTCAAAACAACCATTTTGCCTGACGCCGCAATATTGGTTCGTCTTCTCTCTTTAATTCATATAATTTAGAGTTTCTGTTCCATGGTACTGGCTGGTTGTATGTCCCCCACCATTTGCTAGACCGCATGGTATTGTGGAAGCCAATACGCCTATGATTACAGTGTGACCGTTGTGATGTGTTTTTCTTTCCTTGCATTGCTGAACTTTGACACTCTAACTCCTCGTGCCTCCTCCTCCCCACAGCTTCTACCTGCACCATTTACAAAGGCAGGCTGTTCGTTTCTTACAAGACTCTCGTATGATTTTTCTTCTTCTTTCCGTAGTTTTCTGGCAACTTAGCCTTTTACATTTAAGGTCTGGCCTCGATGAGGACTTTTGTCCATGACCGGAGCCTTCGACGTGAAGGAGGGAAAAAAATGGTAGGTCAGTTGAATGATTTTTCTTCCAAGCGGATGCCATATGGCTAACCCCTGGCCAGGGGCGAGCCTATCGTAGTGACTCCTTAACACCAGGCTTGTGGGTGGACGCAGGAGGGACGTTATGACGGCATGAGCTATGGTATATAGTGCAGCTCATGCGTATGTTGTGAGTGATGTGGCTGGGGGGGGCAGGCACACTCTGGCCTGGTGTAACGTGAAAGGTGTGTGTACTCAGTAAATACTGGCTGCTCACTGCCCAGAGAAAGTGACGTGTGCTGCACTCGCTGAACCTCTGCCTCCCGTCCGTCCACCCTCCCACCCACCCACCCCTTGTAATGCCCGTGTCTCTGTCTCTGGCTGCACCTGGGTCATGACACCTTTACCTTTGGCGACACCTGGGTCATGACGCAGACAGCAGGTACTGCAGCTCTCGGTTCATGACGCTCCTGCACATCTGGCGTCGACTGGGTTATCACTCACACACTACATTTGTAACCAGACCTGTGTAAAGACAGTTTAATCTGTAGTAACACCTGGTTTACCACACACACACACACACACACACACACACACACACACACACACACACACTTGTAGCTGTATCAACACGTGTCTAGACGCACCCTTACCGCTGCCAACGCCTCTGTCGCCATCTGCTGGTGGGGTTGCAGCGTATGCCGTAGGGTTCCGGAGTTCCTCAGCGAAGGTGAGTTATCAAAGGACGTGTCAAGCCCTGCAGAAGGAATTATGGAAGTGTTGCGTTGGTGTGTCTTAACATATGTATGTATAAAAGGATGATCAGGGCTGAAGCATCAGGCATTGTGGGGATGAGGCAGACGGAGGTCCTACTCGGCCTGTGAGGAAGGCAAGGCCCCGTCCACAACACTTCACCCAGGCAGATATGAGATTCCATAACCACATCCTGTTCAGCAGCACATGAATATACATTCGTCATCTCTCCTAAACTGTACGATAGAAGAATGATAAACGGGAAAATGTATTCGTTTATTTATTCTTTTACTTTAGAGATGATTTATTCTGTCCGGGAGTGACAGGCCAGCTGGAGCAGGACTCCCTCCCTCCCTCCCAGGCGATCGGAGAACTTCCCCTCTCTCTCCCTCACCTTCCCACATACCACGCCATGGGACGGAGCAGGAACCCTTTCCCTCCTGCTGTCACACAACCCCCACTATGGGACGGAACAGGAACACTTCTCTCCCACCATCCCACGTAGTCCACCACGAGACGGTGGAGAGAGGGGGGAAATCCCCTCCCCCAACACTTGCCACCGCGGGACGGGTTAGGAGCCAGACAAACACCTTTGTATAATATCACAAGCAATGTTACCAACAGTAAGACGGGGAGGGCGGTCGATGTGGGTGCTGATGCCATGCCGGAAATACTGATGTTACGTGTATGTAACAACTGGTCGTGTTTGTGTTTAAGAATATTGATAACCCAAGACTTATCTGCGGAGGGTGGTCTTGCTCAGAATAAGTTACCACGTAGGGAAGTTATGCATACCGGACTATTATTACTGTTATTATTATTATTCTTATTATTTATTATTATTATTATTATTATTATTATTATTATTATTGACCACCTAAGTAACATGTTATTTCTAGGATTACCCCATTGTTAGTCTTGAAGGAGAGAATGCCGTACCCCACGTCATCATGTAAGATATGAGACGAGAACCTTCACAACGCTCCCAAAGACCACAGGAGCTGTAGCATGGTGCTGGCTGGGTACGCTTGTCATGATCATTGGTGGTTTACTTGGTTTCTGGTGCAAGTGTGGCGTGGGTGGCCGTGCTGTAACCTGGTGCACGTGTGGTGTGGTGTGACCGTGTCACAGCTCGGTGTACGTGTGGTGTGGGTGGCCGTGTTAGAACGTGGGGCACGTGTGGTGTGGTGTGGTTGGCCGTGTTACAACCTGCTGGTTGTGGTCACCGTAGAGGCCACTGCACCAACTGCCGGAGTCACGTCAGACACGAGGAAGTCTTTTTGGCTTTTTGTAAGTCGCCGTAAGGGACGTTGTCCACCTCCGTGTAAAACACTGGTGAAATGCCGCTCGACCGCCACAGTCTGTGTGACATTCATCATCCCCCTCCCTCCCCGTCTCCCCCACTGCTACCCAGAGAGTCGGGTCATCACTACAGTCTGTGTGACGCTCCCTCAGAGACAGTCACTCCTCCTCACCACCGTCTGTGACATTCCCCAGTCGCCGGCCAAAGACAGTCAGTCATCACGACAGTCTTATGTGACAACCCTCTCCCCACCTTCCTCCCAATTGCTGGCTAGACACAGTTGCCACATATCTCCCGAGGTTAGCCTTCGGCTGTGTTTCTTGTCACACGGCTGACGGCCCTCAACAGACTGGCCAGTAAAAAGGTGACAAGGTTCCTCACTCAGTAATGTCAACTGTTGTGGAGCTGATCATTCACGTGGTTAGGACGGAGGCAGGATGTCCAGCTTCTCCTCCCCCGGGAAGGTCTGCTTCCGTCATCCTTCCTGGACCGTTTGGTTCTGGTAGATATGACCAGCACAACAAAACTTACCGAACGATTTATAGAATTTCGTCATTTTTTTACTGGCCTCTCTGGTGGCAGATGACGCTACTCTCAGCTTCTTCAAAGAGAAAGTTCTGCAAGAACCACAAGCTGTTGTATAATGCCAACGCTCAAAAATAGTTTCCCTACTGACGTGGCAGAGTCGTAAATGGTTACCATACAGTAGATCATGCAGTAAGCTCAATAAGAACAACTCTCTTGAACATTCGGGTTCTAAGACTTACACCTCACATTCCCTACAGCTATTGGAAGTACTGTATAGGATGTACGTGCAGTGGAGTCATTTCAGAGGATCCTAGATAATTATTTACAGAGTCCATCAGACTAGTCAGGCTCTTGTGGTTATGTGGGCCGCGGTCTCCTACATCTTGGTCAACCATCGACCCAACTCACCACCTGCACTCAGCTCTTGGGGTAGAAGACCTCTTAAGTCAGCTTAAAGGCAGACACGTGGGGTAAACAGATATATTTTACAGTTCTGTTGACTCTTTCGTGTACGGTAAAAGCAGTATAGTAGCCGCAAAATGGCCGAACACCTTGCCTTTTCAACTGTTCTTTGGTTTGTTGTGTTATTGCTGAGTTCGAGAGTTCTGGGATATTTTGACTCGAATCAGGTAGTAAAGTGTTCGACCACGGACACCCAGAGAACTCCAGCCCCACTGATGGTCGGTTCCTTGTGTCTCCTTCACGCCAACGCCTCTCCTACCCAGCCAACACTCCCTCGTATTTCCATTTAACTAGTCTTCTGCCTCTGTGTATCCCGTCTCTCTCTCTCTCTCTCTCTCTCTCTCTCTCTCTCTCTCTCTCTCTCTCTCTCTCTCTCTCTCTCTCTCTCTCTCTCTCTCTCTCTCTCTCTCTCATTTATAGTTGCTGAGGCAGTGCTGATTCTCTCATCCAGTCTCATTTCGTCGTAGCTCGCACGCAAAATTCGCGGGTAAATATTTCGAGAACTTCCTCGGCATCTCCAATACTTCAGGATTTAGCGGCCTGGAGCTGAAATGTTGGAGTCCAGGAAGTTTTTAATGTCACCCTCTCCTGTCACACCAGAAAAGACTTACCTGATATATATATATATATATATATATATATATATATATATATATATATATATATATATATATATATATATATATATTATCCAGGGAAGAACAATTTCTTTAAAGGTAATCCAACCCAGATTCTCTTCGTTAACAGTTGTATTAACCTTACTATGTTCCGGTATTTCGTTTCTTGTTCAGTTTCTGCCGTGTCCTTCAGTACAGTGATTTCCGTTTTGTTTCAAAGACCCGGTGGCGGTGCGGCCGTGATGAGATCGACTCTGACTCAGACTAGAAAGTGGTGATCTCCCGTCCGTCTTCCAACGTAGGGACGACGTGTTACCATCCCTTCCTTGGAGTTCGCCTCCCTGACGTCCAGGTGCATCTTTCTTGGACCTCGTCGTCTAGCGCAGGGGGTTCCTCATCCTCTTTTTCGGCAGGACCTGATCCTCGCATTTTCTTTACAGTCCCCATCAAGCTTCCTGGAAACCGATATGGAGGGTTATATATCTTCTCAAATGACGTGACGAAACTAATGGTGAAAAATTTTTTTTTTTTTTTTTTTTTGGTCTTACGCGTATTGTAGATATTCTCCAGAACATTTTGTTTATATATTTTACGGTAGTTATACCGGTGGTGGGTCTGTAATATTTATCTACTTTTATTTATATGATGATTTAGTATTGTAGTAAGGGAGTGGCTACTGTACCAACTTTCAGAGTCCCGTTCCCACTTAGATTTTTGTCATTTTTGATCTTGGAAGACGTTGATAATGATCTGGCCCCATATCACTCTGTACCATCTTCATCGCCGAGCGTTTCGTCAGTCTTGCATCAAACCAGTGTTGGTGCCTGTTCGGCTGTCTCTCTCTTAATCGATGCATCCCTGAACACTACTGACTTGTTGCCTACGTTCATAATGATCCTCAAACATATTAATGTATAATGCAGGTCCCTGTTGCAACTCACACACACGAGGGAACACAAGCGGCCCTTAGAATGAGGCTTGCACGACACCATTAGTTAGCCTCATCCAGTGTGGAAGACGCTCCTGACATGTGTCCTCTCTTCCTCTCCGTTTGGGTCATTATCGTTAGACTTGGCATCGTCGCACTGTGATTAACGGCTAGCTTGATGGTTAACCTGCCGTGTAGGTATTAGTGATTCCTCCAACAGCGACACAAGCACCAACATTGGCGGCTGAGGTAAGGATAGCTATCTTGGGTTGTCATTCCTCCTCCTTAAAACACTTGTAATGCAGTTTATGTCCTCGTTTTCGTAACGGAAAGAGTTTGCGTTATGCGTCCTTAAGCGGCCATATTTACAATTTTAGGATATTTCCCGGAATTAGAACTGACTTTTAGGTTTTTACCGAAAAGTCAAGGACTTTATTGGGTTACTGGGAAAGTTACACCATTGTAACAAGAATTACCTTCCTTCCCGTGTGAACTACTTACACTGACACAGACCCTGAGAAAGACTCAGAGTGCCACAGACTAAAGAAAGACTTACGACACAGATCTTGAGAAAGACTCCGACCCGCAAAGACCTTCAAAATGCTTTAGCGACACAGACGTTAAGAAACATTTAGAGTTGCGCAGACCTTGAGGAATGATCGGTGCGGCACAGACCAAGAGAATACACCCAGGTATAGAGACAAGCCCAGAAAGAGAGTTGTGGACCTACTCTAGATGGAGATACAGAATCGGAGGAAAGATGAAGGAGGGAAGCTTGAGGAAGGAAGTGCCTTTGGCTGTGGTGTTGCCACGGGCACAGAGGCAGGTGCCGGTCAGCATACATCACACGTGGCACCCGTGCAGCTATTTATCCAAGCATGGCGAAAGGTAGCAGATCCCTCCGAGAACCCTCCTCCCACATTTCACCATAATGTATTTAGTGCTTGGTAAAATATAAAACGCGCGTAACGTATAGAATTCCTGTAAGATGTGGTCCCTCTGGAAAGATACAGGCAGTGTTGCAGCAGTCTTAAGTCACACATAAAAGGGCCACATAGAAGGTAAAGTATGAGTTATGATGTATAAATATTTGTATAAAGTTGTAGGTTAGGATGGTCGTCAGGTGGGGTGGTAAGGTACGCGGTACTGGTTCTTCCTCAGTGTAAACTTCAGAATGAAAAATCATACGAATGTCTGCAACCTTACCTCGACAGTCTTGGAAGACAGGGACTCGTTTAGTATGGAAGCTCTCAACTACTAGAGTAGTTTTCGATGCCGAATCACGTTCAAGGGAGCTCTCTGGCACCTCAGAACCTGCGAGTGAATATCTGAACTGTGTTGCGCAATCGTTGAAGACTTCATGTCATGTGTTCTGTATTTTTTCGACCGGGTCATATTCATGTCACACCGCATTGGAGGCATGCATACCGCAACGCCCTCCCTACCCACAGCTTACTGCCTGGAAGAATTGCTTTAACTCTTACCGATTAGAATATAAAGACTACCAGCCATGGAGGAGCCAGACACGAAAGCCATGCCTTGAAAATCTGGTTATGGAAACACGTCACGCTTCAAGCTGCTGCCGCTGAAGAGGAGAATAATGAGACATTGTGCGGACGGCGAGTGGTGGACGGTCGTGTCCATAAGGAGACTGGCTGAGAGCCATTGTTAGAGGAATTGTTCATAGGAAGTAGGATATTCACACACACACACACACACACACACACACACACACACACACACACCATACGATTTCCATAAGCACTCGAGTCTCTGCCTTGTGGGTAAAGGCAAAGAAAGCCGTCAGAATTTAGAACGCTTAAAATCTGTCATTTCGGGAGCGTAGTCGCGGGATGTGGTGCGCACGCCAAACGCACCGGAGGTTAGGTGTAGAATTTGCTCACCAGAGTATTCATTACTACCAAGGAAGGTGGCAGTGTGTTAAGTAACCCATGTGAAGAGTAACAGTGTTATGTAATCCTTCTCCATAGTAACACTGACACAGATAGAATTAAGAAGATAAAATTTCACTATCCCTTTCCATGACTGTTGATCCATATGTTAGAAGGCACAGACCTGGTGATGTGTGTGACACTGTGGTGGTTGGCTACTCGGCCACCTTCCACCACCAACACAAATGACCAAAGCAAACACCACTGCCACCTGCTGACACACCCAGCTGTAGCGGCAGAAATTCATCTCTAATTGGAGGCCGCGAAGTAATGTTAACTTGAGACTCGCCGTAGCCTGTGGCTCTGTGGGTATGATTGCAGTGTTGCAGGTGGTTCAGAAGGTTTCTGTATTTTCTCTTTACATAGGTATTTCTTTATTTTTGGTGGGAAAACCGGACACTTGGAAGTTTTTGTCTGTGACGGTTGATGGGTAGTGAACCCTGTATTCCTTTGGGTCTGTTCATGTGTGGTAAGGCTTGGGGCCCCTCACACCTGCTATTGTGTGTAGAGATTTTGCTGGTGTGCTGTCATTGGGCGACTCATGAATGAGGTGCCGAGCTGACCGTGGAGCGCGTCTGTCTGTGGGGACTGGGGCAGGCAGGCCTCTGGTAGCCAGACAACATTCTCCAGGCAGACCCACACTTGAGAGTAGGACGGCTGACGTACACTGTATCACGATTGTGTCCACACCTGCCACTCGCATGTAGGCAGGGTGAGGGGCTCGCACGACCCCTCCACACTAATGTCAAAATGTTGGTAGGCAAGAGAGACAGATGGTATTCAAGGCAGCCAGAATGACGACTGTGAAAGCCTGACTACAGGAGCGAGAGGCTGACACAGAGACACCACCAGAGATAAGGTTACCGCTGACGAGAAAGGTAGAAGGCTTTCATGGTGACAGGAACCCAGTCTTGCGAAGTTTGCTCTTTGTCGAGTGTGTGGAGGATGGGCAGATGGTGTTGGTAGTGACAGTGAGACAGCTTGAGCATGATGTCAGAGGGAGCATCGGGTTGTAGGCTCCGGCTGTCGACCTCTTGAGGCCACCATCGCCACTGTGCCAACATATCCACGCAGAATACTAAGGCGGTGCACCTGATGCAACCTCCAGCACCCCCCCTCTGCTGCAGCACCACCCTGGCTGCTGTGCCCACTACCACGATACACCCACCTAACCCCATACACTCCTCCCAGGTACACTCTCCACTCAATGCCCACCACCCATACCAGTACCGCTCCACAGGTCCACTACCCTCAGTCGCACCACCTACACTAGCACAACCAAGTACTCTGCCCGCCTTGCATGGTCAGGTCTTTGTCACCTGTTTAAGAGACAGTTGAGAGTGTTGGCTGGGCAGATGATGGTTGTTGTGGCGGGTGTGTACCAGACACTATCTGTTGCAGTAGGTGGCACCGTGACCTTGCTGATGACATTTTAGTGTACCCTCAGTACGTCATGAGTTGGCCCTGCGTCAGGCAGGTGGGAGGTCGTCGCCCGACACAGTGTTACGGGCAACCTCCTCCATCAAACACCACTGCACGCCTGGTGTCAGCCATACTATACAACGTTGAGCTTCAGTCGGCCCAGCCGTTATATTGCATCTCCACTTGGTCATATTCCATCAGCGGGCCATCCCACACACTCTCTGTTGCACCCCCCTCACTACAACCACACTCCACTGATTCCCCACGCTAGCTACCACACTCCTGCTGCTCCGGTTAGGGTTAGGGTAGGCCATAGTGCCTTGGCAACCGTGTGAGGTGTTTCGGCTTCGGTAGCCTGGTGGACTGGTGGTGGTGTTGTTAGTTATTAGTGCTGTGGTGGTCATGTGATGATGTAGTGGTCATGGAGTGCAGGAGTTTGGTGAACTGTTGCTTCAGTTTAATTTATTCAGGTTTTAAATTCTTTCATTTCCTATTTATACGTAGTCAAAGCATTTCATGATAGCATGGATGAAGGGGTACACGGCAAGGGGTAGATAAAGGCAAACACGAGTGTGTAGTGGCTACAATACATCAACACAGGAGGGTGACAGGTGGGCCCGAGTGGATCCAGGGACCCAGAGGATCCTTGTCTCGTCGGAAAGGGAGGAATGACTTCAATGGTATTTGTATAAATACATGATAAGTCATCCCAGGACGTACATAAGCAGGGTATCAGGCTCGTTTGGGTGCAGGTACAAGTATTATAATGGGAGTGACAACGCAGTGTTCATTGTACAAAGGTGGGACTCACAGTCATAATGACACGTCGAGTGTGTGTACGTATTAGTGCGTTGGCTTGTCGTTTATTGGCCTGGGGAGAGTCTCGTGTGGGTATGTAGTAGCGTGGTGAACGTGTGGTGTGGTGAGTATATGGTTGCCGGCCATATATGACACACTTGATGAGACTCGTACATAGAAGCGCGCCTTTGGCAGAGCCGGTGTGCGGTCACTGACCTCGCCTGCCCTACCCCGCCTCCTGCCGTATACGACCTTCACTTGATTTCTGCGCCGCTAAATATTTGTCCGAGGTCATGTCAGGTCAGGATGGGACCCTCCCTGCCAGCTGTCTTTAGGAGGTCCTGAGTTTAGTGTGTTGCATCTACAGAGTCAGGGGAGATGGGAAGACTTTGTATAGGGGGAGCTGGGGACATCACTTGGTATCGCCACGTACGTACATGCTGTGTGAGGCACATTATGTGTAAGATATTCTCTTCAGGTCGGAGTCACAAGGTTATTATACTAAAGTTGCCAACTCTACAAGTCTAGCTCCAGGTGTAGCAAGTCTGGTTGGTGTATAAGATTCATTACTACTTTCCGAAGATCTCCATTTTCAGTAGAAGTTAAGAGACGGTTGTGTCTGTACATCCAGTGTTCAGGGCGTCAGGGTTGTGTGGCAGCGTGTGATTACTTAACACTTCATGTTGAATAAGTTACTTTATGTAAGTGTAAATCTTCCGCGGTTTGTTATGAACGATCATCATTTAAGTCTCATAAATTGATTTGATTCAGTGTTTCTCCTCGTAACCTGTTTTACTTGATATTTCTCGACCACACTTCTGTTTAGAATCATAGGTTTGAAATGTTAAGACGTGAAAATTTCCAGGCATTGATGTTGGTTATAGTCGGTGCCACAAGATCTGGCCGATTTCTGTAGTGTTTTGGAATCATAGGCATGACGGAATGAACCTGTTTCAAAAACCCTTCATTAGTTACAAGAATATAACCTATATGCCGGGCGCTCTCCAGTCATTTGGTGCCCTGTGTAACTGAGCGCCACTTTGAATCGTTGCTGCTTATGATAATGATATGCAGTGTACCTAGAACTGGCTAAGCTTTGGACTACGTTACCCTCCACATAGGAAGATACAGGTCTTAAATAAATACTGGGTTGGATTCACAGGTGGTGTGTTTGGGTTGGATTCACAGGTGGTGTATTCCGGTACGAGTATGAAACCCCTTGCGTATACCAAGTTTGTTTACTAGTCATTCCATTCATGGTTGGCACCAGTTCCATGATGTGGCTGCCAGCCTCCACGATGATCTCTACAGAACACTGAACTCTCGGCCTGTTGTCCTGCCCGCGGGTTTACTTGTAGGCTCTTGTCAGAACCTTGTGGTACGAGCGAATACAGGACGTACCTAACTGATGCCTTGTATAATCTACTTTTCAAGTGGTACCGTTCATATTGTCTTTGCCAAGACTCTGTTATTATTAGACGCATCTCTGGCTCTAACGCCATTGTAATTTTAGGGAAGTTTGGAGTGCATTCTGGGGTTCTTCCATTCCTCAGGTAGTTCTGGTGTTTGCATCTGAGCAGTTCCTGGGGTTCAGCTGACGCCTCATTGTTTATGTATCCCATGGTGTGTGTTTAGTCTTGACAGGTCGTTTGCTGAATGCACTCATGTGGCTCATGATGTGTCTGGTGCGTTGGGAATCTGTGCTTGTCAGGAGCTGTGTTACCTTGTGGCCGGAAAACTTTGTCGCTGATGGTCTGGTTACGTCTGATCTCTACGTTATTGGTCAAGGCCAGGTAGAACTTCTTTTGTGATTCGTTCTTTAACTTCCTGGCTGAGGACGACTTTGACACAGTCTGAGAATAGCTGAGTTCGTCTCCTGAGGAGGTTCTCGGATGTGTTTATTTCCTATCCAAATCTCCCATACGCATATATATATATATATATATATATATATATATATATATATATATATATATATATATATATATATATATATATTCGTCCCGTTAGTCATCTTCACCTGGCAAAGGAGGAAAGCTTATTGATTGTGGAAAGGCAAGTTTCCCTAAGTTTTAACTCGCCATAAATTGATGGAGTCGCTTAAAGTCGGGAGAACTTGGTCTCCTTGATCATTATTTCTAGATATACTGAACCTGTGAATGGCGTTGGTATAAGCGTAGCCAGTTGAAGTGTTGTGTTCACCGGCCGTACGTGGCTGTGTTCCTTGCTGATGATTAATAAACGCACGGAACACCCGGGCTGCTGTGTGATGCCGACCTGTCACCCATCTGGAAAGATTTCCAGTGTGTTCCACGGCGATTATTATTTTTTTTTTCCATTGACTTTCTTCGTATTGTGTGGAGCATGTCGGCAAGCAGTGGTGATGTACTGGAGACAAAAAACGTAATGCCTTTATGGGTCGTAGAGAGTGGGTCCGAATTTCCTTTATCAGAACTTGGATTTAGAAAGTTTGCCTAACACTACCACATGTTGGGAGTGTGCGTAGGTGGCCTGTAGGGTGCGGACGGCGCTTTCACTGGAGGCGGGAACCCATGTGACCATCGCTCCCTCAGGGGGTATGACCACGACTCCCTCTTTACCCATGTACAAACTAGTTGGTATATCCTCCCTCGGGCGGGTGTTTCTGCTGCTTCTTGCAAAAGGCTGTTGAGCCTTTTGTTCAAAAGCGTTCTTTGCTTTTTGCATATGCTATTACATTCCTGAAGGAGAATTGCTGTAGCTGTTATTAAACTTTTGGCTGCACGTCAGGACGTTTGACAGAGCTGCATGACGTCTGGCAGAGCTACAGGACGTCTGGCAGCACTACAGGATATCTGGTAGCACGACAGGACATCTGGTAGCTTTACAGAACATCTGGTAGCACTACAGGACATCTGGGAGCACTACAGGGCATCTGGTAGCTTTACAGGACATATCGTATTACTACAGGACATCTGGTAGCACTACAGGACATCTGGTAGCACCAAAGGATATCTGGCAGCGCTACAGGATGCCTGGCAGCACCACAGGTCACCTGGCAGTATAACAAGACGTCTGGCTGCACTTCTCGAGGTCACCTGGGAACACCACTTTTATTCCCCGGGAAAAAGTTCCTTTTGACCCACCAAAACCACTCTCCAAGTTGGGTAAGGATCGCTTCGGTAGTTGCCGAGTTCAGAGCTTTGGTTATCCACATATTTACGCACGTACGTACCCACCTACACACGACACAGTTCCTGTATAGCATGATAACAAGATGCTGACATGTTCTGCTCACCGAGAACCATGGGACGTGTGTGTTCCTCTCGCCCGGGCCGCTCAGTACGTAGTGTAATGACTAGCAGTGTTGCCGTAGGGCTTAGGTACTAAGTTCTTGGCCCAAATTACACGTCGTTATGTTGATGTAGAAGGAAGGATCGCACTGCCCAGCAGACTCAGTTATCGCTGGTGTACCGTTTCTCCCGCATGGCCCACTCGCTGTTTTATAGAACTGCCTTGACCAGTCGTAAAGGATCTTGGTTTCCCGCACCTCACGCAGCTCTACACACACACACACACACACACACACACACACACACACACACACACACACACACACACACATGTTGCATAGAAAAGTTTAGAAGTTGTACGATCTTGGTGAATGTTCAAGAGATGGGACTCCTTGAGTGTAAAACTCGCGTGTGTGTGTGTGTGTGTGTAACTTGCTTCATGACCCCTATTTCCAGGAGCTCCTGCTGCTCCAAGGCTACGCTACATCCATTAGGAGGGAAATGATTGACTCCTCTGACGTGTCAATTTTTCGACGAGTGTATTCCCATTCGCCAGCAGGGGATGATGCAGCATCTTGTAACACCTGACGACACGGAACTTGCGCTACACCTTCTTCGGAACTATATCTTGCGGCAAGCGGTACGCGCTAGCCCTGCCTTTTGATAGAACCTTGTCGGAGGTGCTTGTCTCTCCTCTCCTCTCCTCTCCTCTCCTCTCCTCTCCTCTCCTCTCCTCTCTCTCCTCTCTCTCTCTCTCTCTCTCTCTCTCTCTCTCTCTCTCTCTCTCTCTCTCTCTCTCTCTCTCTCTCTCTCATACACCCCATATTGCTGTGCATTCTCCACAGTC
This sequence comes from Panulirus ornatus, assembly GCF_036320965.1. Taxonomy (NCBI): domain Eukaryota; kingdom Metazoa; phylum Arthropoda; class Malacostraca; order Decapoda; family Palinuridae; genus Panulirus; species Panulirus ornatus. The sequence goes on from NC_092291.1 coordinate 10,657,688, forward strand.
TTCCAGACCCTCCTGCATTACCTCACACCACCATCCTCTTACATACGTATAGCTACCCCACACATGAAACCACTTCACTTCCCTCCACACTGCTTCACATTTCCCCACACACTCCTCCTCTGTGTCCAACACACTGTTGAATACTTTCTCCGTCATTTACCCCTCCATCCTTCCGACATGCTTGTCACGATTCACGACCCCATTATCATTATTATTATTCTGAGACTCTCCTTTGTCTCTCCTTATCTCAGTGATGCCGTCTTCCGGTGTCCGCTGCTGAGGCTCCCAGGGCCGCTGCGTCCACACCAGGTGCCGGGCCGGGACACGACCCAGCCAGCCCTCGTGTACTTCACTTCTCTCTCTCTACATAAGAATGTGCCGTGGTGCTGTACAAGTCTGGTGGGCACGACACACACTGCCGGTAGCCCAGCGCGCACGGTAGCCCCACCTCATTAGAAGCCCAGTCTGGCCACAGACGTCTTGATGATCATGATCAGCGACATCATTGGTCATCATCATCATTATCATCATCATCATCATCATCATCATCATCATCATCATCATTCATGCATACGTGTGAGACTTAAGTCCAGGAGGCGGAGTTACAGGATCTGAGATGAACCTTAACCTGTTGTTAACGGATAATCTCAGTACCGCCAATGATTGGGTGCGGTGGCAGGCAAGTGGTTTTAGTGGTGGGGTATAGTGGCAGGCGAGTGATCTAGTGTCCTCCAGGACCAGGCAGGCCCGTGTTGTCACAGATGGACCCCCAAGGCATCGCACACGTGTGCCAACACACTGAGGCGAGCGCTGCAGAGGACGAGTGGAAATTTGTGTGTAGAACCAGTTCATTTGCGTAGTACTGAGAGATAAGTACGGGGGTGGTGTGGTATGGGGCGGTGGTTGATAAGTTCAGTGTTGGCACAGTGGTGGTGCGAGTGTGATGGTAGATAAGTGCTTTGTTTACCCGCTCCCCAGTGCGGCCCCAGATCAGCCATGATAAGGTGACCTCTTCCCTCTATCCTCATCCCTGGGCCAGATGTACCCAGTCACGCTGATATCACGGACTCTTATCGTGTTGTTTCCCCTGCCCCCTCTGTTTATTTATGTTGGTTATCAGTTTATTGCATCTTATCTGCCGCATCACCAGATGACTCGCTAATGTTCTCCGGTTTCCTCCACTATCTACATCTGTTCTGGAGCCTGAATATATATATATATATATATATTATATAATGTCTAGAAAGTGGATATGATGAATGAAGCCATATCATCATTTCACTATCTCACTGACGCGAGAAAAGCATATTATTATTATCTTTATTTTCATCATTCATCATAATTATATCCTTAAAATCACTTTTATGGGGTTGGTGCCGCAGTTTCTGACCTTCACGCAAGAGTAGGAAAGTGATCGACTTCTTTAGGACAAGGAGGTCCTCGACGAGCTGCACTCCTTTCCATCCATTGACGATGATGATGTAGCCTCGCCGGAGACCTCTTGCATGTGGCTTAACCAGATGCCGGCGGAGTGCGATAACACCCACACATACTGTGCCCGCAGAAAACCTGGTACCCTCTGCACTCATGTATTTAAAAAGGCGATGTCTACCTACAGTTTATATTGCCTTTCCTTTGACTGTGATTAACATCCGCAGACGTCTGGCCATGGAATTGGCAAGGTTCCTGAAGTGTTCGAGGTCCATGTTTTAGGTTCATAGGGTCTTGATCTCGTGAAGAATGAGGCGAGGCACAGAGGAGGTGTTGCAGGAAGCAGCCCGCATGATCGTGCGTTCTGATTCACAAGTGCGCGAAGGAATCTCACTTGCATCCGCATTTTCTTGCTTCCAGGCGAGAACTCGGGCTTTCTCCTCCTTGGTAAGAGCCAACCGTCTTGAAGCACAAGTGGAAGAAATACAGCGCCTAGAAGAGAAATTCCCAAAATGAAGTGGCAGCTTAGAAGAGTAAAGAAAGAACATCCTTCCCTAGAGATTGCCTGGGGCACACCGAAGCGGGTATCTGGTGCTCACACCGTTAGGGTAAGAGAGATGAGGTGTGGTTATAGTAATAGTGTGGTTGGAAGAGCTGAAGAAGGTGTGCTGAAACGGTTTGGAGACACGGAGAGATTGACAAAGAGGATGTTATATGTCTGAAGTGGAGGAAATAAGGAGGAGGGGGAGAGTGATTGGAGATGGTAGGATGAATTGAAAAAAAAAGATTTTGAGTGACGAGGGCCTAAGCAAGCAGAAGGGTTAAAGGTGTGCAGTGGATAGAGTGAATTCGAGCGATGTGTACAGGGGCCGAGTGAAATGAACCAGGGTATGGGAATCGTCCCGGGTAAACCACACACACACACACACACACACACACACACACACACACACACACACACACACACACATATATATATGGTGAAATCGCATTTCAGTAGTTCAAACAGTTTTATTTAACAATGTAATTTTTCTGTGCATGAGGCACATGTTTCCTGGAGACAATCCACCTCATCAGGTGCCAGTACTTAACAAAGTTATTTAAATCCCAACATCACACTTGATTCCCGCCGTCCAACACCAATCTTAATAGACCAAGCACTGTCTGCTTTGTCTGGTCGTAACCGTTGTAAGGGAGAGTGATTAAGGGGGGTCACGTGGCGGTGGTTGACCTGGGTATCTGGGTTTGTCTAGAACATTTTATTTTTATATTTTCGTGTTCTGTCAGTTCTCTCATAATGGTTTGGTTAATGCTAGGATGGGCTTTAAAATTGCCTTGGGTTAGATTAAAGTTCTTAGTATTAGCAATTAAGACAGGTTCAACGACGTTGCACGTGGCATAATCAGCAGATGGGTATAAGATAACATGTATAGAAAAATTGCGTGAAATGAAAAATGTATGAACTACTGAAGTGCGATTTTACTTCATACTGCCATCACGGACGTGTGTGATTATCATCATTCTCTCTCTCTCTCTCTCTCTCTCTCTCTCTCTCTCTCTCTCTCTCTCTATATATATATATATATATATATATATATATATATATATATATAATATGTATGCGTGTGCCGGTGACTGGCAGGTGGCCACTATCAGGAACTAAGCCCAAAGAGTGGTGGAGGAATAGTGAAATGCACAACTACCTCTTGTATAATAAGAGACTAAAAGTTATATATATATATATATATATATATATATATATATATATATATATATATATATATATATATATTCTGAGAGGTTGAGCTTATTTCTGCGTCTATGTATGTCATCTTGAATTATGTCTTTCTAAGTTAAAACGTTTGTTAGGATGGAGGTGCAAAGAAAACTCGGGGTGTGTGTACATGTGTTAGGATGGAAGAAAGTTTGTTGTGCGAGCGTGCGGCTGGGTGTTACCGGGTTATGTGTGTCAGGGTGTGTGCAGGTGTGCTAACTACACCTGTGCCAACACCAAGAACCATATTTCAAGAGGTCTTTCTTTTCTGCTGGGAGCTTGGTGCCTGTGGGAACCACGGGTGTCTACCCCCCATGGTAGTGTGCACCAGTTACCGTTGGGGAATTGGTGATGTGTGACACTTAACTGGTTGTGGACCTGCTGTGTCACACTGCTTGTGGACATTCTGATTTGTCACACAGCTTGTGGAGCTGATGATGGGTGACAGTAACTATTGGGAACTTTCAGTACTACTTTTGATGCTGGTCAACATGACAGTCATGAAAAAATACCAGATTTAGTGATGGCATTGGTCGTGGTAGGATAAGCTAGGATGACGACATTGAGAAAAGTTCATCAAAGACATTTGTGTTGTAGAGGCGACGTGAGTGTGCCAGTGTGTGGCGGACGGTCACTGTCGGGAACTAAGCCCAGAGTGGGGGAACAGTGACATGCACAACTGCCTCTTGTATAAGTAACTCAAAATTTTGTTATTTAGACAAGGAAATACCAGATACTAGGTCAGTAGTAATGTGAAGCAGATCTTATGAAAGATAGTAAAAGAAACTTTTAAGAAATCGTTATCCAGTAAGTTGGTAAGTTGGTTCTTTAATAACGGAAAAGTTTGACTTAGTACAAGACAAACGAAGTCATAGCAAAGAGTTTTAAAAGAGTTTTCCATCATTATTTAACATTAAATATACATGTTCAGGATCCTCCTGTTGCTAGCAGAAGAAAACCGTATGCATTATAAGTGGACATTAACGTTGAAGACATAATGTTAATATTTAAATGGAATGAAAGAAGATAAAACGGCAGGTCATGGTAAGGTGTTTTGAGAACGGTGAATTCAGGAAGTAAAGGAAAAAAAAAGACTTTATTCAGCTCATGGCTGCTTTCTTCTTTTTTTCCAGTCGGTCTCATGTTGTGTGGAAAGTTTATGTTATGTATATGTATATGTTATGTATACCAGTATAACACTGATATTCAGAACAGGTAACAAGTCTGCGCGGAAATTATTGCCCATATGACTTGACTTCCGTCGTTGGAAAATTTATGGAAACTTTCACTCAAGATAAGATGAAAGTAAAACTGTCAGGAAGGATTCGATAAAGTCCTGCATCAAAGATTATCGGCGAAAGGCATGTCACACGGTGGAGCCCCCCGTTTGTACTATGGTGATTAGAAAATTGGTGGACTGATCAATACACGAAAAGTAGTGATTAACAACGGTCAGACCTGAGAATGGTGAAACATAACAAGTGGTGTGCCACAGGCTACAGTCTTGGAACCGGTTCTGTACTTTGTGTTGTAAGATAACGAAGTTCCAGCTTGCTAGGAAATAAGACTAAACATAAATTGAACGATAACATCGCGATCTGAAATAGAGAAAACTGATAGACTGGTTCCACCTGTGGCAAATGAATTTCACCATTAATAGGTTTTATTCAGCGATACTGAAGACGAGATGGCCAACTAATAAAATTTGTTCAGCTTATAAACCACAAGAGTTTAAAAGCTTATTTGCTACACGCATTCAGACTGATCAGAGGCTTGTACAGTTTCGATCTAAACGTTATTCTGGCCTCCGTAATTCCATATAAACTTTGCAGTTATTTTACTTTACTATTTTTCTCGAGTGATGTGTACGTCTGTCATCCCTTCCACTACAGAGTGTCCCGAACAACCCAGGAAGGACTCACTGGTCTATTACTGTTTACTTTCCATACGTTGACTCTTCATGCCCTAAGCCGACGTTGAAGGTAAAGCCGAAATGATAGTGTAGTTCCTACATGGAGACCTGGGTGAAAACGTTATTGGACACACTTCATTGGGTTTATATGTGACCAAACTGTGCGCCACAATGTTTAACGCTGCCAGCTTTAACCAGCATTGCCACAAAACTAGGTTACATCTGGTGACAGAAGCGGAAGTAAATGTGAATAATGTATTTTCTATTCATTGAATATCATTTGTTTATTGTTTAGGGATGGCATCACAAACGATGTAAAACGTCAAGGTTATTCTAATTGAGGGCTGACGGCAGAAACATCCTTGGTCGGTCAGGTGTTAGGGAACACAAGTGTCCCTTTTTTTTTTTTTTTTTTTTTTTTTTTTTTTTTTTTTTACCAAGGTCGATGGGATGCCTAATGCTCACCTGTTTTTAAGCCGTGCACATCGCTAGTTATTCCTCGGGTCTTGCCTAGTGTAGCCTGCGTCGCGAGGTGCCTCCGTGCCTTGAGAGTGTGGCCAATGCATGGCGTAGTGTTTATCGTGACCCAGTTACGTATTCTGTCAGTGTTTCATGATGTTTACTGTTTACCGCAACCCATCTCTCTGGCGGGCCGAGCCATTAGCTTGGCAGTGTTGGCCTCTTACTTTGCACTATTACCCGTCGCCTCAAACCTGCTGGTGTCTTCAGGGCGGCTACGCATCCACTGTCGGTGGTCAGAAGCCCGGCAACGACATCTGCTGGAGAGGTGAGTTCTCTCAAGGGATTGACATGCCTTTTCTACTTCTTCCTTCCCCGTGTCTTGCCCCAGCAGGAGCATAATGCTGCTGTAACGCCTGGGTCAGGTTCCCGTAGGAGTGACCATTTTTCATGTTGAAGGCTCAAGTTATGGAGAGAAGCCCTCACCGAGTCCGGACGTGAAATGTAACGTTAGAATGGGTTATAGATGTAGAAATAAACAGTCATCATCCAAGAGTATTTGTAGAGGTAGAAGAGATATTATGATAAGGTTCAGGGAGGGTGGTGAAGCAGACGAGAGAAACAGTGTCATATGTTCTTCCAGAAAGAAAGGGACAAGACGTCGCCATGGCTCTCCCTTGGCTTGTCGTCGGACACATTAGTAATCGCTTGATGCTATTACCCTTTTTTTTTTTACGTGGGAGGCGCCAATCACGGACATAAAGTCCACACCAGTATAGAGAGAGAAGTTAATGGAAGGAAAAAAGATGAGACAAGGGAAAGTATTTACGGAAAAAGAAGAGACAAGGGAAAGCATTTACGGATCCTGGAGGAAGTGAGAGAAACCTGTCTTTTGAAATGTGCCATGTCATAGTTATTGGGAAAGACACGAGAGGGTAGAGGGTTCCCAAGCTTCGAGTTGTATAAAAAGAAGCAGTTAGCAGAGCCGCCCACCTTTGAGTTGCCAGCGGCCACACAGCAATCATGCACAGTAGGTTGACGGACATCATGTTGATCTGTTTAATGGCGGGAGCGCAGACGCAACCACATCTCGGGAACAGAAACCTCAGTGATACGTATTTATGTCCAGAAGAGGGAGGGAGGGAGGGAGAGGCAACACAGGCGTAGGGCAAGTGGGTCAAGTTTTTAGGTCAGCTCGGGAGAAGAGATTAGTCGGATTGCTGTAGAGTCAACCCTGTCAGTTATGTCGATTTATAACCTCAGATGGTGAGCTGTATTAGAGCTATACTAGAACGGGTCAGTCCTTTCGTTTCTGGAGCAACTCATGAGGGAAAAATTTCGGCCATTGAAGAGGTCATTCGGTGTCCCAGAGGCAGACTTGACTATTCGTGAACTGTGGGGTTTGTAAGATTATATATTGCATTGGTGCCTGCTATGTGTATTGTGAGGAAGGTTGAAGTGGTAGAATTTTTATTCTCCCCTCTATCTTTCTGTCGCCTGGGGTCGAGGCAGCATGTGTTCGCATCCTGATAGCGGCAGCTGGTCCGCAGTCAACCCAGCTGTTCATCCTCCCAATGAATTAGTCGATAGATTGTGTACAGTACTTGGTTTAGGATATATATACATATATATATATATATATATATATATATATATATATATATATATATATATATATATATATATATATATATAAACGTAAAATGAGATGAACTTGATTTGGGCATTCCATTGGCCGTGCCGTCACTGCCAATCTACAAAGTATGATCTGGTCTTATTATGATGGTACGTTGTGTTGTGTAAACCTGAGGTAGCGTGCGGCCTGGTTCTCAGGAGTGGCGCGATTATCGCTGTCACCAAGGTTGATGGTGCGACCGTGGCACCAGTCGGCCCGGGACGTCCCAGCAGTGTACTGTGTCACGGTGGGTCATGTGATCCTACCGCTCGGTGGAGTACCATTGTTCTCCCCCGCTGTACTGTCTTCGGCAGGAACGTTCTCACATACAGGGTGTGGGGCCCCTGCCCTTCGTCAGTAGGGGTATGACTTGAAAATTGAGGTGAGGCGAGGGCGGGCTGTACGGGGTCATGAGGGAAGATAGACAAAGCGTGGCAGGAGTGGACGTCTGTGAGTTTAAGACAGGTATATATGTGTAACATGTTATAGATAAGACAGGTATATATGTAACAAGTTATAGATAAGACAGGTATATACGTAACATGTTATAGACTGTTGCTTACGATATGTGTATGGCAGCCCCATGTTGTAACAGTTATGTTTGTGTCATTCCAGGTAAGCGGCAAGTGTGGTAGTAAGGTGTTAGGAAGGCAGCCGTCCGGGGACAGTAAGTACTTAACCATACGATCTCTTTGTTCTGGTCACACCACACAGCTCGCACGCTACTCTGTGGCTCGAGGGCCAGAGTGGTGGAGGGTCACAAGGTGCGGGAGGGCACAGCTTGGTGTGTGGTGCCATTGCCTGAACGGTGCCACCACCAGACCTATCTATGCCACTACAGACCAGTGCCACCACCACGCTAGTGCCACCGTACATGTAGGCTGGGCGGAACACTTGACCACGCCTTGATGTCCACGGGCTCAGGTGTGCCTGAATGTCACGTTGGTGGCGCGGGGCGGGTGTCACTGCGTCACACTACAGGTTGGTTTAGGTCCGGGACTCTCCACATGACTCATGCTGCCGTCAGCCTGACCAGGACTCGTAGCAAACATCTCTCCGTCCTGTCGCTGTCTCTTCTGTGTGTAACTGGGGTTTAGGGAGAAACAAGAGGCAAGACAGAGAAATGTAACTTGGAGAAACGGAGCACAGTTGGTTTAGGTTCAATGACATTTGTGAGTTGGTTTTTTATTATTTTATCTTGTGCTTCATTGATATGCATGCTGTCGGTGTGCTGGGCTTGGGCGTGTGGTAATGCTGTGTGTTGGTGGAGAGGGAAGTCGCGAGGTTATGCTAAATAATGTTCCTGTTGTGTAGGGATGGATGAGAGATACTTCTTTCAGTGCAGTTGAAGCTTCTGAGGGAACGAGGTTTGCTTGTTTGTGTCGTCCAGATGTAGATGTGTGTAGTCTGTGTCTTTGTTATCTTCTAGTTTCTGCCGCAGTTTTTGCATGGCATCTCATCGTGTAGCTGCTGCTTCACATTCAGTCGAACCTGTTTGTTTCCTGTGTACCCCGTGTATGGCCAGTTAACGGCTCTGGCGAAACTCTGGCTGGCTTCTTTTACCCCCTCACTGAGACCGGGCAGATGGATAGGGACTGAGGAGTAGCCCATTATGTGGAGGATCTGGAGATTTGATATAGTTTATTGCTTCTGTGGAAGGTGTCAGACTCTGTACAGGCTTCTCGTAATTGCCTCCACCTTGGACATTATGTTGTATGTATGATCTTACTAGCAGTGTTCGTCGTGATGGTGTTAGACACAACTCTATGTATTTAGGTTGATTTCCTCCTGACGCCACAAGTATGAACTAGTTTAAATTAGATTTTCAGTCTCGTACTGTTGTGAGAAGGTCTCTCATCACGGGAGGATGGTGTGCTCAGGGCTGAGGGAGTGTGCTAATAGGGACCACTGCTTGTGTAGCGTCGTCTATCTTTATCATTTATGCGCTACGTTGGGAAGTTAACACAGTTGTTACCTTGTCTCTTAACATTTTATGTGTACCAGGTATATATATATATATATATATATATATATATATATATATATATATATATATATATATATATATATATATATTACATGCACACACATACCGGTTTACTTAATTAGGTAATTATGTTAAGACTTTGGGATTAAAGGTGCCCTTGTTGAGTTGGCGCGAGTGGGTCATGGTGCAGACAGGTACACTTGGTCCCGTTAGCTGGGGTCCGCCTGCTCTCCCGCCACGCACTCTTGGTTATATGTTATCGTCTCCCCCTCCCTCTTCTCCCTCCCTCCTCCCTCACACTGCCGTCTGGCATCCGGAGGTTGCCATCCCCTCCTCCCACCAGCAGCACTCACCCGGCCCGTCTGCCTCGTGGGTGACAAAGCTCGTCAGGCATGGCAGCTCCCTCACCCACAACCCCCGGCTCTGTGATTGACTTATGTCCCCCATGGTGTTACTAGCCAGCCACGCTCTGCCTCACCCATGTACTTCCAGCGTCCCTGCGTGTTATTAACATGTCACACTACGCCTGTCGTCACACCACACCCCCCGCCGCCGCACACCGCATGACGCCGCTTATTGTTGATGATATGTAATGCTGGACTTGACGCTCACCAGGCTAAGTGCCACGCTCACGCCAGGCACCAGGTACAGTGCTACGCTCACGCCAGGCACCAGGTACAGTGCTCCGCTCACGCCAGGCACCAGGTACAGTGCTCCGCTCACGCCAGGCACCAGGTACAGTGCTACGCTCGCACTACGCACAAAGCATAGTGACACATTGATGCCATCCACCAGGCCCCAAGCAACACACTAAGCTCATTTTCAGGTTGATGCTAGATAAGAGGCTTTTTTTTTTATTTAGATAGATTTATATGAAAAAAATGTATGTTTCCCAGAACATAGAGTCTGTTACTTGAGAGAGAGGTGAGGTCGTTGAGGGTGACCTGTTCCTGAATACCTTTCCCGGTTTCTTAATTCATTCGCCGGCCCTGCCAGGTGGCAGCTGGTATGTTATATTCTGGTTCTGATGATGTAGTTATACGAAAGCGCTTGACACTCGTATTTTCCGTTTCCTCGTATGTCAGCAGTGGAGGGAACAAGGAGAACCCATGGTTCGTACCGTCGTGATGAAAGATGATAAATATAGTTTCCGTGGTTGTGTGTCGCCATTACAAAGCACCAGACATGTTAAGATTGTATCTCCTTTTCTGCATCCAGTCTGTAAAACTTACCATATGAAAGACTGCGCAATGTATGTGATGAAACCGAAGCAATGAAGCAATTTTTCAGCAGTTTATCTAATGAATATCAGCCCAATAGGGTCTGACGCAGGAGACGACGAACTTGTATATTTATATAAGTATATATTATATTTATTATTCCTTAAACTTGTGGACTGATTTTCTGAAGAAGAGTGAGGCTCCAGAGTACACGCGTGGACGTTGTGTTTATGGAAACAGGACGGAAATAGCCAAGGCTGTGGTAAGACGCCATGACCATGGGTGTGGTGGCCAGGGGGACGGTATCTCCTGACCAGACGCCACGCTGGTGGTGTGTGGCCCACCTGCCGGGCCACACGCCGCCCTTGAGGCATGCTCCCGCCATCAGTGACATATACTCCTGCGCCTGGTTTCGGAGCTTGGTCTCTGGCTTCCTGTAGTGGTCTCCTTCCAGTGATGGTTAGACTCAATTGACTCGTTAAAGGGGGTGGGAGGAGTACTAATGGGTGATTATGAAGAGATTGTTTGTTGTGTCCATGTGTTTGTTTTATTCATGTCTACCTACCTGAGTCACAGGTATGATGAGTGCAGACTTGATGATGGGTAAGTCTGGGTGTATATGCAGGGCCAGGCCAGGCTCCAGTGTCGGGGTACGCCAGGAAGTAAAGGGAGTCAGGTGTGGGATATTCCTGTGTGTGGCAGGGTAGGCCTGGGTCGGGCAGGGGCGGGGAGAGAGTAGTGTCATTATCATAGCGGCTGGGTTACCCAGGTGCTCCCGGCCAGGTAACGGGGTCGGTCCCAGCCACGCTCCTCACCTTACCTCACCCTTGTGTTTTCTCACCCACCAACCCACCTCTGCACCTCACTGACCCTTTTAGGGTCGGGTGAAGTATCGCGCTATCATGTCCAACCATTATGCCGTTGTGATCTGGAAGTTAAGAAGAATTGGATCTAATTAGATTGATTTTTATAGTCTGGAAAAATACCGTAGAAATGTACAGGTGAATCCAGTTCAGAGAATACTTGACCACTAAGTTTAGTGGTGATGTTCCATAGACAGAGAGGCCAGATCTTGTGTTGTACATAGTTAACACCAGAACATCACTGTTCCATCAGACATGATTAACCTGATAATTTTGTACACTGGAGCCTAAGGTAACACTGTTCGGTCTACGAAAGATATGGAGACCAAAGCCAATGTTCTCAAAGTTTGATGAATTGAAAAAGTATTATGACTGGTCGTATACTACTGTTACGGAAAGTGTACAGTGAGTTATCACTACCAGCTTATACTAGATGTCACTTTAAGTGGAGCAGAGAGCACCTTCCTGTTGATAGTGATATACACACATGATACCGTCTGGCATCATAGAGATGAGCTTCTGGTATGGGCCACGGTGTCGGGAAGTATCGGCAGAGGTCACTTACCCAGGCGGACACACTTGTACGAAATGATCTCATCGTAAGTGGTGAAGGATAAGACGATGAAGCGATGCTTCGTTTTTGCAAGTACGACTGATACGGGGAACGGTATGCCTGGTGCACCTATGTGATCCTTCAGCGCTGCCGCTCACAAGATGAGCGTGGGGTGCACCATCAAGTTTGCCGATGATGCCGGCACACATCAGATCAGTCATGTGGTGATGATGAGTAAGACAGCCCTGTTTCTTTAAGAGCCCGTCAGCATCCCAGTAGGTGATGGCCCTTGGGAAGCGATGTGGTCTGTGAAAAAGATATAACAGTATACTGAGAAGCGACCATTGTGGCTGGGCGCCTGGAGGAATGAAGTGTTGTTGCCAGGGGTGGAGGACTGTTACCCAGGGTTCAGAGGTCATTTAACTCATGGTAATGGAGTTATTATTGTGTAGTTATGTTCCCCCCGGGGTGGGTGGCGTCCCGTGCTATAACTTGCCCCAGTGTGTGACAGCCCGTCCCCGCTCCTCCCCCATACTTGGACTTGACACTTGTCACCTCAGGGAATCTTCGTCTCGCAATGGTCTGCCAGCGGCCGGCTGTTGTGGTGCGCTGCCAGGGACAAGTTGCTCTCTACACTGCTGGCTGATGTGGCCCCTGCCAGGTGGAGGACGCTGGCCGGATGACCCAGGGTGTGTGTGTGTGTGTGTGTGTGTGTGTGTGTGTGTGTTGGGGGGGGGGCACACTGGTACGGCGGGGTTGTGGGCCACACTTGTACGGCGGAGGTGAAGGCCACACTGGTAAGTAGAGGTGACCACAGGTGAGGCAAGGAAAGGTATGGAGCCAGGATGTACCTCTTAACTTTCACCTGTAGCGTGAGGGTGGTCTCCCCTTCCCCCTCGCCGGGACCGTTACTGCCGCTGGCCGCCCTACCGTTGTAGCCCCCCACTCCTCGGGATCCCTGCCTCTTGACACAGTCATGGTCGCCCCAGGCTCTGTGCTGGGCCCATTCTTGGTCTGTGACTGTTCATGCTCTAACAAGGTTCGTACAAAAAAAAAAACAAGAAGTTAACAGTATAGTTGAGGCTGGTCCCTGCCCAGTGAGGTTGTCTGGGTCCGATGTTGACGCCGGGTGGTGCTGCTCGGGTGGCAGTAGTGGATACCAGTGGTGTCTGGAACCGAAGGTGACTGCAGGCCGCGGGACTGTACGTAGTGATGCTGTTGGTGCAGGGTGAGGGCAGCGGCGGGTACGTGTGGGCTGCAGGTGGTGTCACAGGAGGAGGTGAGGGAGGGCGGTGAGAGCAGGAAGTGGGGCGGCCGCTGAACCGGTTGTGAGGAGTGAGTGAGTCAGTGGGTCAGGAGTGTGGCGGGCGGGCGGGCGGGCCAGGACACGAACGGACACCCGGCTCACGGCCGGGAACCTCCTCCCGGCTCACCCTGGGGCTGGTAGGTAGAGTTTCCTGAACCACATTCTTACTCGTTCACCGCACTCAACCGCGCGCGCCATACCACGCACTTTGAACACACCCCGGCCGTGCGGGTGTGCCTCCGTCACAGGTGTCGGAGGCAGGTACAGGCGGCCGGGGAGACATGTAGGGCTTGGTGACGCCGGGTTCTGGTGCCACCAGGTGTGTGACGTGGGCTTTGTCGTATCTTGGTATTCTCGTATAGCCATTCAAAGCCAACTGTGACGCAACCACTTCCTTTGTCTTAAGTCTCCCGATTTACGCACGGCGCGCGTGCACACACACACACACACACACACACACACACACACACACACACACACACACACACACACACACACTTCCATACTAGGCGATAATGTGTGATGTTCAAGAAGTAATTCAGGAAACAAGACGTCCGTGAGGTGTGGGAGGGTAACACGGCCTCCTATAGCCTGATGCTGGAAAACCCGCTCTGTTGATTTTTCTTCCTATTAGGATTTTTTATTTGGATTTCTATGAACCTTTATTTATTGTTCATCATCATATATTATGGATAGATCAGAGGTTTAACGTCACCGTGGGTTAGGCATACTCTAGTGTGGCTATACATATAGAAGGAGTCTGGTGGTAGAAACGGATCATTTAGGCTGTTCACTATGCCTACACCCCCGTGTTGGGTGCAGCTGGCCAGGGATCCACCCCCTTCCCCAACTGCCACACTTACGTTCACCAGGAAACTGTTCAGTTCCAGCCGTTCCTGGAGAAGATAACTCCCTGACCAGGACGGTATGGTGGTGGACTGACTTGCCATTAAATCCCAAAGAGTCATGTCAGGGGATCGGGTCATTGTAGCCATGGTTCGTACAGTCGAGATGAAAGAGGCAATGAATATGGTTTCCTTGGTGACGGTCTGTGTCGGCCATGTGTAAGTCTGTGTCATGTATGTAATGAAGCTTAAGCAATGGAAAAAAAATATGATAGTGTATGTGATGAATATCAGAACACTGGGGTCTTGAAAAAGGCCCTTTGTGACCTGTGTAATCCTTTTGCGCTACCGCTCACACGATGAACATGGGGTGCACAGCTGACTGTGATACCAGCACAAATCAAATTGTTGCTGGGGTTGATGGCTGGCCTGGCTCGCGCCCGGGATGGGTTTTGCTGGTGTCAGCTGCTAGCTAGTGTCGTGTGGCAGCCATGCTCATCGTGTGAGCAGTAGTATACAAAAGGCTTACAGAGATCATAAAGGGTCTTTGTCAGACCACATCGGCCAGGCGACTACGAGTGAACTCGTCACAAAGTCGGGTCATTACATAAGCCTTCAGACCTTTCATATAGGTAACTCATGCAGGCAAGGGGTGGCTACCCCAGTCATAACCCAGTATTACCTATACCCAAGGACGTTCTTTTAGCCTTTTAAGCGTTTTATTTTTCCAAGCTTCTGATGAGTCGAGGAGGAGGTGGACGAGTCTGAGTGTTGGGTGTTGACCTGGGCCGGTCGTGTATTGACTGGCGTGGCAGTGGCTTGACCCCTTCCTACCCACCCAGCCTCCGGCCTGGGGGTCTCTCCTCCCGCCACCAAGACAGCTGCACTCGTAAGAAAAAGACATAACAAGTGTGGACAAAGGCGGACCGTTTCACATATTGACTGAGAGAGAGAGAGAGAGAGAGAGAGAGAGAGAGAGAGAGAGAGAGAGAGAGAGAGAGAGAGAGAGAGTTTCGTACTCACGAGAGCTTTTCATCCGTGACAAGAACCTTTCTCATTTCTAGACGAGGAAAGTGTTTCATTCATGATTCAAGATCGTACCATTCGTGGGTCAGGACCGTTTCATTCATGGGTCGAGAACGTGTCATTCGCCAAGTTGAACGTTTCATTCGTGGGCCAAGAACGTGTCATTTATGAGTCAACGGAGTGCAGTGTTTTTAATTCCTGGATTGAAAATTGAAGCAGGCGTAATGGAGAGAGAGAGAGAGAGAGAGAGAGAGAGAGAGAGAGAGAGAGAGAGAGAGAGAGAGAGAGAGAGAGAGAGAGGCTAGAGGGCGGCGTAATGCATGGATGGCTTGCGGGAGGGCGGAGGGCAAAGTGAAAGTGACAATGTCTGTCACGATTTGGAGCCCTCCTTCCCTACGTACACACGCCAGTACTCACGTGTACACTCATGTATACACAATCAACACACACACACACACACACACACACACACACACACACACACACACACACACACAAACCCTATGTGTACCTGTACGTGTGGACATAGAAAGGTGAGCTTGCACTGTCGCTTTGTTGACAGTATCGCCAGCTGGCAGTGAAGCCTGACTGTTGTGTGAGTCTGTGTGTGTGGCTGGCATGGTAGTGTGTGGCTGAGCCATGCTAGTGGAGTCGTGGGTGGATGGTATGTACACAGTGTGGAGGATGTAGTTGGTGTACATTCTAGGGTTTGTATGGTGTGCGTAGTGTGGAGGACGTGGGTAGTGTATACAGTTTGGAGCATGTAGGTATTATGTATGCATGGCATGTGCCAGGTGTAGCAGGTGGTGGAGGTGGCGGGTGTGGAAGAGGACTGTCGTCAGGTGTGCGTCACTTTGTGCAAGGAGCGGCGGTGTTCTGGTGCGTGTAGTGTACACCTGCATGGTGCCGGCTTAGTGATGATGGCTCTCACACCTGCATCCCACCAACACCTGTACACGCACGGCTTTGCTCACGTGGCTCTTTCTCATGTTAATGTCTTTGTTATGAGTGGATGGACACCTTTAAGACCGGGAGTCGAACCCAGGGCAGCTCATGGAGGCACCAGACCCATGGCCTAGGGCAGTGCCTGGGGGCACCAGACCCATGCCCCTGGCTCTAAACCCCAGGACAGTTCTTAATGAGTACTGGCCCTTATGATATACATCTGTATCGGTTCAGAGATTTTTTTCCTTGCGTTTGTGACCAAAGTCTGCGACACTGGAGCGATCGTCGATGATGGTAGGCCGTGGCTGAAGATGGTAACGGCGGGAGACGGAAGCAGGACGCTTCCCAGCCATACAGTGTCATGGTGGCCCTCTGCACTACCAGAGGTACTGACGTGCCGATCATGGTTACGTTGGTGATGGTCTCACCTGCTGGTACCTAGTGAGTGTGGCCGGGTCCTGAGTGACCAGGTGCTGGCGAACAAGTGTTTTGTGGTGCAGGCACTGGTACCGAGTATTGCGTAGTTAGGTATATTCTGGGACGGTACTAGTGTGGTACTGTAGACGTGTGTGGGGGGGGGGGGTATGACTGTGGTATGTTGAAGGTTTAGAAAAGCTTAGCTACGAAAGCATGTTTTGTTTTGGTGTAGTATTGACATATGATGATGTAGAGCAGTTGTGGTATTTGCTTATGATGTAATAAACATATACGTTGAGCAGTTGTAGTATTTACATGTGATGATGTAATAAACATATACGTTGAGCAGTTGTAGTATTTACATGTGATGATGTAATAAACATATACGTTGAGCAGTTGTAGTATTTACATGTGATGATGTAATAAACATATACGTTGAGCAGTTGTAGTATTTACATGTGATGATGTAATAAACATATACGTTGAGCAGTTGTAGTATTTACATGTGATGATGTAATAAACATATACGTTGAGCAGTTGTAGTATTTACATGTGATGATGTAATAAACATATACGTTGAGCAGTTCCGTGAGTGATAATATTGCTAGGTGTGGGCGAGGAGTGCACGTGGTGGCAGAGTATGTTGTGTGGTTATCACGTGGTGACCGCACTTGAGCTCACGTGTCACATTAACAGGATGCCAGTGATAAGCCGATTGACCATGATGTCATTGTCCTTACTGATAGTGGACCTTTGTTGTGGGAGGTACTGTGGGATATGCCCTTGTTGCTTGACATTCCACGCTCACTGTGGTTCATGTGTGTATGTTCCTATGTTCGTCTGGGAATAATGCACTTATTACCTTCTTCTTTTGTTGGCCTCATTGTAGCGTAGTGTTATTTATGATGTTTGTTGTTAGTACTGCCATACATCACGTTTCCTCTGTACACCAACTTTATTGTTAATATAGTGTTAGTGGTAAGGTGTGATGCCCTGTTCCTCTTCCCAGGGTACGTTTGATCATGGTCATAATGTACCTCTATTCCTTGGTGATACGATGCCTTTGTTCTGGGCAGACTAGAATGGCATTTTTCCTCCAGATATGATACCTTTGTCATGTGTTACCCGTGATCATGATGGCTGGCTGCGGCTGCACACGGTATTTTCACTGCCTATCATTCTTTAGTTGTTTGACGGGGAGGTGTCGCATCTTGCACTAGCTCGCAGACCTGACATGCTCCTCTCATGACAATTTCTTTTGGATGATGATGGTGTTGATGCTGCTATACTACCATTCACCATCCCTGCCCCACAGAGGAACTAGTAGTGCATAACGTTCAGCAGCAGGGCACACGCGCGTCGTGGGGTCGCTGCATTGAATTTCTGCAGAGTTGCCATCCTGACTCCTTCACCACCAGGGAACTGCAGCAGTCACCGGTTTACATCGATGTGAGCACTTCTGCTGTCGGTGCTGGCGGCGGGACACGGACGCACTGACGCCGGTAGCCAGGGTCACCCTGTATCGTTGGCCTGTTCAGTGTTGTTGGTGGTGGTGGGTGGAAGAGGCGGTGGGTGTTGTGTTTGGGGCTGCTTGGTGGTTCCTGCCATAGATAGATGCAGATTTTAGAAGTTATCCTCGCGAGAACAGGGACCATATGAGACTTATGTAATGTATATACTGAAATACGAATTGTAACCTGTAATTTCAACCCCTGTGACCCCCTGTAATCCTTTTGCGCTGCCGCTCACAGGATGAGCATGGGGCGCACAATAGACTTGCCGGGGGACACCGGCACAAATCAAATCAACCAGGCCGGCCGTAGGTGGACCATGTGTGTAGTGGTTTGATTGACCCACGGTTTGTTGACCGTCCTCCCTCCTCCCCTGCATGGGTGCGCGCGCGCGCACACACACACACACACACACACACACACACACACACACACACACACACACACACACACGTGCTCTTATCTGCTGGGCTAGTGGCCCTCCACATCAGCACAAAATTACACCAGTGTCAGGCGCTGTTTTCCTCCTTCATGACTTTGGCGTGGTATCTGTAGCCTTAGTGAGGCAACAGCCGGGGTTCATGAGTGGCAAGGCCAGGCACAGGTTATAAAATGCAGAGCGTGTCGTGTCCAGGCATGGGTAGAGGGAGTTAGTGATGAGCCCGGCTGGTGAGCGTCACACAAGGCCACACGGGGCACATGCTGCAGAATTTCCACCTGATTCGACTCCAAACAGTGCGGGGGTCACTGTGGCGCCACGCACAGCCGTCCCGTACCACCGTTTAATCCCAACTTTATATTTGGTTTCTTTCCTCGTTCTAAAGCTTCAGCTTGACAAAGAAGTGACGGTGTCACTGGTTGACCTATGTCTTCCGTCACTTTCGAGTTCCTTTCCTGGTAACAGAAGATATTCAGACACTGGATGAATCTGTCTAGATCGCTGAACCGTACAACCATACATCCTATCTTGGGAACTTCACAAGAATAGCAAAGTCTGCCTTTTGAGACAATGGTAGTTTTATTTAGATGACGTCAATTTTCTTCTTCTACACTGTTGCCACGTCCATATAAAGCATTGATCCGTCCTTGTATGGAGTACTGCTTTCACATCGCGAGAGGTTCTGGCTCTACACTCGTACTGGACAGAGTTGAATCTAAAGCAGTTCGACTTATCAACTCTCCCAGTCCAACCTCGCAACTTGTCCCACTTGCTCTACGCCACAGTGTTGGTCCACTTTGGCTGTTGTGAAGGTATTTCTTTGGTTTTTGCTCCTGAGGGTTGGCTGCTTGTGTGCCTTCGCCGTTAGCCAGACCACTTATTGCTCGGCGAGTTCCTATGTCACATTGTTGTGTAGCCGTTTGCAACTCAAGGATGGGCTGTTTTGATATCTGTCTCTGTCCGTACACCTCAAACCTCTGGTATTCTGTACCCCTTCGTCTTTCCTGATAACTATGACCTGTTCCTTTTTAAAAGGTAGGTTTTCAATTTTCTCCTGTATTACAGTATATCATCTTTTCTTATTTCTCATTTTCATTTAGTCTCTTCGCGTTTCAGTTAAGGCCTGGCCTTGATGTGGACTTGTGTGTCTGGCTGGAGCCCTTAGAAAAAAAAAATCAATATAGTACAGGTAGAAAGGCTTGGTTCATGGATTACTTTGTCCTTGAACCTTCAGTGCACTCTGTGTCCTCTTTTGCGCCACCGCCCACAGGATGGGCAGGAGTGCTCAATAAATAAGCCCCCCTGGCGGCAAAAGAAAAATCGATCCTTGGCCAGTAGGGTAGGCAGTGGCTTCGACGTCCTCTTGGCCAGTAGGTTAGACAGTGGCATCGATGGCGCCTTGGCCAGTAGGGTAGGCAGTGGCTTCGACGTCCTCTTGGCCAGTAGGGTAGGCAGTGGCTTCGACGTCCTCTTGGCCAGTAGGGTAGGCAGTGGCTTCGACGTCCTCTTGGCCAGTAGGGTAGGCAGTGGCGTGCACGATGGTGACGTGGAATTGAGTATTGAATTTTTTTCCCCCCTTGGAGATGGCCATGTTGGTGGCAGCAGCAGGGTTATGTATGACAGGATGAAGCTCTCGCATGAGAGTAACCTTATACCAGGGGACTGGACTCGTTACTGTGTTCATCATATAGTGTCCGCGTTCACCCGGGCGACCACATCTGCTGGATGCGGTTGTTCATCGTGGTGTCTTGAGGCGGATCATCATTCCCTTGAGTGGTTGTCAGGTGGTTGGAGCGCCAGGGGTTGGAGGTGTGGCAGCGTCCCCCGTGAGAGGGGATGTGGGTAGTCACGAGGTAAATGGCATCAACACAGCTTTGTTATGTCCGGCCATTACACCTTGTCTATGTGGAGCATCGTGTCGTCACCCCAGTGTGTGTGTGTGTGTGTGTGTTACTCATATGCACAATGAGAATACTGTATGATAAAAACATGGGAATAATACCACAGGCACCTTTGTTCCATAGATTTTTTTTATTAATTAGGAAAAAGTTGATTGTATACCAAGCGGTATTTACTCTGGTTGTTCTGAACGATAGGACGTTGAAATTGATCACACACACACACACACACACGTGTGTGTGTGTGTATTTTTTTTTTACTATTATTATACTTTGTCGCTGTCTCCCGCGTTAGCGAGGTAGCGGTGGGGTCAGTACAAATTGATATTCTATGGCTGAAAAAAATGGGTGGGTGGGTAAGATGAATTATATATATATATATATATATATATATATATATATATATATATATATATATATATATATATATATATATATATTGAGAATAAGTAACATCTAGCAATGTTCCGTCCAAACGAGGGAGTAACGTGGATGGTTTAAAACCACTCAACTTGACCTCTGGTGGTCGGTCGGGTCAGCCGTGGGGAATGTACAACCTGGTGCGTCCATGACAGTGGCGGTGAGGCCGGCCGGCCGGTGTCCGGGATGATCCCAGAGTCGTGACGGAAATGTGCGACTTCGTAGAGTAGACAGTAGAACCTGCTGGAAATTATGGGTGCCAGGAATACAATGCGATGGTGTAATGTGTGTGTGTGTGTGTGGCGTGCGGGATATCCGGCTTACTGCCTGATAATATGATAGCTATTGTCTGTTAGAAAAAGTATTTAAGAGTTCATGGAGTAGATTTGGCGCAAACTGTAGGCCATCAGTTAAGCTGTAGTAAGATGTGCGATTCTGCTATTTTTGACCCCAAACAGCCTTAGTGATCTATGGAATGAAAGTGCAATTTTACCTTTAGCCACATACGCAGGTGATAGAGATATTTCGAAAATGAAATAGGGCAGATCTTACGTATTTTCTTCATATTGTGTTGGTCTAATAAAGTGAAGGATCTGTGTCAATCAGACATTGTTTACTATTAACAAAATGATGAGGCTCAATGTAGAGATTGCTGTGTTGTGGGGAAACATATGGCTGGTGGAGAGGCTGTGACAGTACAGACGCAGGATCGTTGTGTGCTACTGTTGCCGTATTGCCATCTGGAGTAACGTAGGGGGAACAAGCTGAGGGAGTGAACGTCATTCACATGGTACAGGTGTGGTAACACTGCGAGCCGAGCCGGACCCGAGGTAGTTGACTGACTTTGATGTGGCTGGGACGGTGTTATTACAGGGGGCGCTCAGGGAGAGCCTCTCGCTCATAGTGGGGCAGGGTCACACCACGCCATGTGACGCACTAACTCTACAGAAAGGTCACGCAGCCCGGCTAGAGGTCACCCAGTTTTATTGGTGAGGGATGGTGTGAGGTCACACGCTTATCGTGGCCCACTGAGTTTGCTTAATCTTTCTTTTATCAGACCACTTACCGATGCTGTGGCGTAGGCAACACATTTCCCCACATATCGGTACTTAAGCGTAGGCAACACGTCTCCCCACATATGGATACAGTAGTGTGGGCAACACATAACCCCCCCACCTCGCTGACTTGAGGATCAAGAACTTAACACAGACATTCACGGGTCTTAGAGTTAGGTTGAGGGCCCGATGTATGTAGTTCATTTATGGATTGTTTTATCTACCTATAATAGTTTATGGTCACACACACACACACACACACACACACACACACACACACACACACACACACACACACTCACAAAATATATATATCGCGTTATGATCGCGATCATAGCTTAGCATTAGCGTTCCCGCCTACCACGCATAAAGTTCTGGGTTCGAACCCTGGCTCTTGGAGGGTTGTGTGTTCTATGAAAGTGCGCGTTCATATGCACTATACTCGTGTGTGTGTGTGTGTGTGTGTGTGTATTATACTACTTTTACAACTACTTCTTCCTTAACTTCTGTCCCGGTATCCCCTTTCCTTGTTCTCAGGGACCCCTTCAGCGTTCAGGAAGCCAGCCACGTCCATCGGGCTGGACCACAGATCGAAAACTGTAGTGATGATGTGTGTATATGTGGGGCAAGTACAGGGCAATTGAGAGGTTAGAGTTTCGTGTATTCATTGTGGTAGTTGCATTGTGGGCATGGAAGTCTTGCTGTATGGTGAATCGATGTTGATAGTGTTAGAGGGATAGATTTTGTTCAGAGCATAAATGAGAAAGCGTAACTTTACAAAGGTCCTGATATGGGATATTAAACACTTGATGAAGTTGTCACCAAGGTCATTCACCGTGTGTGCATCACAAGGACAGCTGAGAGAAACGACCAGTGCCTGAGCTTCGATAGATTGTGTAGATCCTCAGTGAACCTGAAGCTCCTGTTGCAATTCTGTGTTTTGGGTCTGTAGACTTATGAGTGTTGCTTTGTTGCCTGTGCCGAGAGAACTATCCATCACCAGCTATGCAATAGGCACAGGAAGGAGTTCATGTTTCAGAACATTGCTCAGATCCACTGTCTTTCTGCTTCATATGCGACGTGAAGCCTCGGCATGACATGATGATCAGTTTCGGTCATGTTCTTTCGTTCGTCTGTGACCTTGATAGTTTTGGCACAAGGCTTGGAATGTTTGTTGTTGATTCCTCTTTATTGGGTCGTGAAACTTGAGCTTTCTTGACCTGTCACTGAGAGTTTGTAATCAGCCTTTCGTCCACGAACTACTCGACTTGAGGTTGTCCGGTGTTCTTTCACTTCGCAAGGAATCTTGGTTGCTTTCTGCAGCCACATCTTCGGTCGCAAGGTTCCCCTGAGTAGATGAAGGTGTCATACCTTTGGAAAAAAAAAAAAAAAAAAAGCCTAGCAAGTCACTCTTGTAATCCGCAGGATATATATATATATATATATATATATATATATATATATATATATATATATATATATATATATATATATATATATCTTTCTTTCTTTCAAACTATTCGCCATTTCCCACATTAGCGAGGTAGCGTTAAGAACAGAGGACTGGGCCTTGAGGGAATACCCTCACCTGGCCCAATTCTCTGTTCCTTCTTTTGGAAAATTAAAAAAAAAAAGAGAGGGGAGGATTTCCAGCCCCCCGCTCCCTCCCCTTTTAGTCGCCTTCTACGACACGCAGGGAATACGTGGGAAGTATTCTTTCTCCCCTATCCCCAGGGATAATATATATATATATATATATATATATATATATATATATATATATATATATATATATATATCTGTCTATCCATCTATCTACATTGAGTCAGGAGCACCAGTTGATTTTGCCACTGTGGAGTAGTGTATTATGGTACCAGTCTTGTCTGTGAAGTGTTTTAACCAAAATTAGAGAACTATTTATATGGGCAATTACTTGTGGTAATGAGAGTGCAGGCAGTGTGATGGAGATCGTCAATGAGGCTCTGAGCGTGACGCAGTATTCGGTGTGGGCAGGCTCGGCTGGAGCGAGACGATGTGCTCCATGTACAAGCGATATGCATCTCCTTATGACAACAAATGGATTGTGTCCCGCCATCCCAAGAAGTGTACAGGCTGGAGGGCTAGGCAAGATGTCGTTCAGGCCCAGTTGTTTGAGGGGGATCCAACGACCAGCTTTTGCTGCTTTTTGTCCCAGGGCAAAGGGTTCGGGCCATCCGCCTAGCACACACACAGCCCCATCAAATATCCCCTAGATTTGGTAGATCTCCCAGAGGTAGTATTAACCTGAACATAAAGGACAAAGTTATCAGAGTGGGTGAGTGTGAGCGGGACAGATGTATTGATGTACCCGGGGGAAGTGGGAAGGGTGACAGGTATTGGGAAGCTTTATTTAAAGTGCAGGACATTGCAATGAAGCAAGTGGCCTCTGCTGTAAGCCTTAGTGGCTGGTGGCCCCTTTCTGGCGATGACAGTCTTCGTGTAAGTGATACTGTAAAGTTTGTACAAAAACGGCCGGTAGGAGGCAACACTGTACAGGGGATGGAAGTCCTTAGTCATGAGCAGAACAAGGCCAGAAGTTAGTGAAAATTAAGGGGATAAATGTAGCATATTTGCTGGTTTAACTACCGTGGCAATATAAACAGTGCTGTTGCAAGGATGGCCTCACAGGCAGTAGTGTAGCATGTAGTTGATATGTGCACAAAATGTGGCAGCTACAATCACCCTCTGCTGAGGAGGGAGACTATGTTTTTCAGTGACCCCCACTGTGGGCATTTATCTCTTGAAGAAGACACCGCTGAGCAGCAACCAAAAGAAAAAAAATTCTCTTCTGGTCTTTATGTTTTCATAGTTGGCTGTTTCTTGAAGTAAAAGAGACTGCTGGCTCTTTGGTCACCTATAAGGTGAACTGGTGAAAATATTTTGACATTTTGCTGCATTTTACTGGTTGCAAGACCTCACATTGCTCTTCTGTTAGAGTGAATTGTCTCATGCACAGGGAGATATAGCCATAAATTGCCTCTTAGAGCAGCAGCTAACTTGGATTGGAGGTGTCCTGCCTTTGATTAACAAGAAAGACAGAGCATAACTCATACCAAGAATATGCCATACATTATGATCTTCGAACTAAAATCCTATGTTATGATGACTTTTTAATGCAGAGATTAAACAAAGAAGACTTTTTGCATCATAAGAGCCGTGCAGCATGTCTTGGTAGCAACCTCCACCTCCAGCAGCCAACCCTGCCAGACATTACCTTCTGCTCACCAACCTACCCTGCACGCATGGACCACCTGGAGAACACTTCATGAACTGTCCTCTGACCACTTACCTATCTTGATAACACTCCAGCTGGCTCATGCATTCCACACAACCATCAAAATGACTTCCACATGTGACAAAAAAGCAGGCTGGTCATATCTTCACACATCACACCCAACATCACAACATTATGAACTAGCACTAGGTTACACCTCTATTGAAAAGTCATCCTTTACAAGGCTGTATCACTAGGAGTTTAGCTTCTAAAGGCTCCTGCTGCCCAAAGCTGCATGAGCGCTAGAGAGATGTCCTTAGTAACACCAGGACTTTCCCTAGAAGTTGATCCTGGGTTTGTTATCTATTTGATTTATGTTCAGATGCTTCTTCCTCCTCAGCGAGGTACCATTAGGAAGAGGTGGACATTGGCCTCGTTTGCCTTTATTCACCTTACAGCTGTCTTTAATTATGCAATAAAAAAGAGCCTCCCATCCAGAGTCAGGCCTCATAGACTGTTCCATGTTTTGGCTCAGGCTGTTGTCAGCATGTCATCTCATGTACACTTTGTTGATTTGGTTCATTCTGTCCCATGCATGCCTCTACTCCTCCTAAATGTTCAGACCCTGATACCCTTAAAGATTCTTCCACCCCATCCTTCCATCTCTTTCTTGTTCTTTCCCTCCTCTTCACTACTGATGTAAAATTTTTGTTCATTGTTTCTTCAGTCATCCTCTCCATATTTCCAAACCATTTCAGTCATGCCGCACTTGCTACCACTTGCTTTCAAACTAAACTGTCATTCCATACATGATCAACCTGCCTGACACCACTTATTGTCCTTTAGATTTTATATCCAGTGCATCCACCCTCTTCTTTCCTCTTGTATTAGGGTAAAAGATTATATTGATACAATATTGTATGGACTGTCAAACCCTCAAAAATACCCATATTTACCGTAACAGACTTTGGCTTCTCTTACAAACCCTTTGGGGTGTTCAGGACTTTAGAGACCTCCCTTACCCTTTGACTCTTATCAGCCTCCTTGATTCCATTAACTACCAAGTCTATTCTCAGGAACCTGAAATGCCCCATTTCCTCTAGGCCACCTCATTTATACTTACTCTCAAACGACCGTCTCATCTCCCTCCTGCGCATCATCTCATCTCTGTTCACACTCCCTCTCAACTTTCACCTATCGCACATTTCCTAGAATGTTGCCAGTTTCTTGAGTTTCTCTTCTGAGTCTACTTTATCAACTTGCAACAGCATCTGATTCATCTCCCATGATTTCCTGCCATCCAGTATGCCGTAGAGCAGCACTTGCGAGTGAGATGTTGTGCTTGGTGAGGCTGTTTCATCTGTGAAAAGAATGCATCATCAAGGAGCTTCTTCCAAAGGAGCTCACTCTACCTTGCTTCCATGTTGATTGCAGCATCAAAACCACTAGAGCTGCAAGAATAGGGTCCTGGAGTTGTATAACCTCATATTTATATATAATTGTTTTGTTTCAGTAACGACGCCACAGCCACCCCAGAGACCGTGGATACACCTTGGCGAGCCTGACAGAACCAGACCTTCTTGTAAGTAGCCAACTAGTAATGCTTTTTCTTGTCTTTCACTTTAGCTCTTTAGCATTTCTTTGGAAGCTTGCAGATGTAGGTCATTTGTTTTACCACAGACCTGGAGGTTTGGTACAATGATTTTCTATGAATTTCCCAAGTGATTGGAGAACATTCAGAAGGAAATTTAAATTTCTGACAAATTACATAGCCTACGAGAACAGCAGTCCACATTTTCTGAGAGAGGAATATCTCTTAACAGTTTCACAAATGTTGCTCTCTTGATTTGTTTAAGTAAGGTTTTTGATGTAAGAAAGGATTACAAAAAGTTATTGCTTATTTGTCTCCATAACTCCTCAGTTTGTTTTCTTTTCACTTTCATGAATTTCACATTTTCAAGTTAAGCATTGTCAAGGTCAGGCGGATGTTGGGAATACTGCCTCCACATGTGCTAGATACACCTTTTGGTACCTCATCCTTGTCAACTTTCAATGTTGGAAGAGCCAGTGCTCATAAAATCAATCTCCACATGATCCAACAACAGATTTGGAGAATCCAAACTCCACCGTTGTAAAAGGCAACAGAGCTGTTCTCAAGTGTAGGTATTTAATTGAGCTTTTAAAACTTTTCAAATGAGTGATAAAAGACATGTGATGGGACTGCTTGGAACACATGTTCCCTCCAAACTAATGCAGTACTGCTGTGTGCTGTACTGTCATTACAGTATGGATTAAAGAAATTGCTGTGCTGGAATATATCAAATGTTCTTGACTACCAGCATCAATTCAGTAAAACATCCAAATTACTGTGAGAGGTTGAAAACTTTAAAATAATTAGAATGTAGGCATGAGTGAAATCTGCTTGATCTGTATTCTAGAATCACCAAGATTATAGAAGTGAAATTCATCAAAGAGCAAAAGTGCTGTAGGAAATGGGAAATTGTTGATATGTTTGGATATAAGCAGTACCATTGATGAACCATTTATCTTCAAACAGAAGCTTTGCACCTTCCTTTAAGGTATACAAGACCAGCCTAGCCAACTTAGACTTCATTTTATGAATATAGATTAACAGCGGTAAGCAGCCATGTAGACCATACTCTTATTTGGGAAGCTTTGTGACAGACTGAATCATTGAAATTAGGTGAAGGTATGATGTGAAATGAAATTCTTAACTGGATTGAGTTTGTTTTGTTACATGTCTAAAGTTTTTATTTTTTATTTTTCCCTCTCCAAAGTAGCTACTGAATATAATTATTTGTCAGATTTCTATAGTAATTGCAGAAAGTGACTTACTGCATTTGTTATTGACTTCTTGTTTGTGTCATTATGTTGACCTCTGTTTTGTTAAAACGAGTCTCTTTTTTATGTATCTTTTAGGTATATTCACAGTGATGTGTTATAACGTGTTATGTGACAAGTATGCAACACGTCAAATGTACGGGTATTGCCCATCATGGGCATTGGAGTGGGAATACCGGAAGAAAGGCATCATGGATGAGATCAAACACTACTTAGCAGACATAATCACTTTACAGGTAGGTTGCGTTAAGACTGTATTACATCAATTTTGATGATCGTTGATCATGTTTTTATACATTTTTAGTTTTCCTAAAGAAGGAACAGAGGAGGTGGGCCAAGTGAGGATATTCCCTCAAAGGCTCAGCCCTCTGTTCTTAATGCTTCCTTGCTAACACAGGAAATGGGGAATAGTATGAAAATATATATATTATTTTTTTATTATACTTCGTCACTGTCTCCCGTGTTAGTGAGGTAGCGCAAGGAAACAGACGAAAGAATGGACCAACCCACCCACATACACATGTATATACATACACGTCCACACACGCACATATACATACCTATACATCTCAACGTATACATGTATATGCACACACAGACATATACATATATACACATATACATAATTCATACTGTCTGCCCTTATTCATTCCCGTCGCCACCCCGCCATATATGAAATGACAACCCCAATACGCAATGGCGAATATACGTGGAAAAAATTTTGTATATATCATTTCCATATTTAATGATTAGATATTCTAATACCAATTTAGAGAGGGAGGTGCTGCCTTTGTTATTTTGCTGTTAATTCAGAATAGGAAAAACTACTTTTATGTTTTGTTGTAGCACTAGTAGCATATGTTAGTGCTGAAGATTTAAGGAGTAGAAGTAAGACTTGTAATACCAGACTCTGCCTGCTCAAGATGACACCACAAGTGAGAAGTCATCTTTAGTAAGGCTGTATCATTGGGATTTGGATGTCCTCAAAGAACTTTTCACTCTAAAGGAGTCTACATATTCCTGTTACTGGAAATAGCACAGCCATGGGCTGCAGGAGCCTTTAGAAAGGTGATATTAATGGAAATCTAAGTTAAAGTATTACCCTGAATGGGTAAAAGTTATCCCAGACCCAGAGTTTCTTGATGATTGTCACAATCAAGTTGACATCACACATTCTTAACACAAACACACTATCACTGGCATCCATAAAGCTTTCTCTCTTCTTACTTACATGTATACTTTTCTTAGTAGAAACTTCTCACTGCATTTGGTATCTTTGTATTTAACCCATACATTCATAGTACCTTCCCTAAGTCATCTGTCAACCCTATTATATTTCTTTTACAGATCCATAAATGCCACATTCCATTATCTTCCTCCATTAATTTTTCAGACATTCTTTGAAGCACACACTTGGTCCATTCTCTAACTCTTTTGAAACTGCATTTCCTTTCCCAAGTAACTATTGATTGTGCTGGTTTCTGTCTGCAGGAGGTTGAAACTGACCAGTTCTTCAATTTTTTCCTCCCGGAGCTGAAGAATGAAGGTTATGATGGGATTTTTTCACCCAAATCCAGAGCGAAGCACATGCCTGAAAATGAAAGGAAATATGTTGATGGTTGTGCCATCTTCTGGAGAACTAGCAAGTAAGTAGTCTGGTCAAGTAGGGATAACTTGTATGTCTCTGCTGTGTACCCCATCCATTTATACAGCATGGTTAGTTACCCTTACAGAACAATCTCCAATGTCATTCATAGTAAATTTCCATACCTTTACATATGCCTGTGTTTGTTTTATTGTTTAATCAGCTATTTGTGTGTTTTTATCTTGGATTTGGCCAGTGTTTTTCTTTTATGGCAGCATTTGGCGTTACGAGCCAGTTATTGTGGCCCTTATCCTAGCCAACACTGTGTGGTTTGCTGTTTTAGTGTGTTCTGTAGTAGATGATTCATTGCACAATGTAGATATACATTAAGCATAGGGGTTTTCCTTTAGTTTAGGGTGAGAAGGTCCTTAACACTGCTTTTTGTGGGGATGTAAATATTGTATTTTGAATAAACCAGTAATATAATTTCATATGATAAGGCTGCATGTTTATTGCTTCTTCAATTGTCAAGATATTTTCATATAACTGTTAGGTTGTCTGTATATGAGAGGACCTTCACAATGTGCTCTGCATTAAGTCATGTATAAAGACATTAAAGGGGGTTGGAGAAAGACCTGGTCCCTGTGGAACCGTGCTGTAGAGTGTTTTGGAGGCGAAGTCAGTGTGAATGACTGGTTTGATGGTCATCTATAAGATTGGTTAACCTTAACTGTCATTACTGTGGATAGTAACATCAGGTATTTGTTGTGTGAGGATGTGTCAAATGCTTTGTTTATTTCTAGTGCCACTAAGTGCAGCATAGATGGTTGCAGTTGGTTGAGGCCATCCAGGATGTGTTGTGTTCGTTCCTTATCTTACCTTTCTGCTACAGTATCTTCTGTGGGGGGCTTCTGCAGCACTTGGGAAGGTAGCCACATCCATGGGGAAGGACCACAGGTCAAGAAGTGTGGTAAAGTTGTTTGTTTGTTTCTTGATCACATACAGGACAGTTTAGGATCAGGTGTTCTGTGTTTTAAGTTTATAAGTTGAATCTTGGACCTTAGTGTTTCTTTGAAATCCTGAGTCAGTTTTTGTAGTGTTGAAGAGGTAGATGGTGTCCATAACATAGACAGAACATAACTTGTGCTTATTTGATAGATTTTATATAGTGTACATAATACATACTGGTGCCTTTATAAGCAGATACAATTATTAGTATGCAGCTTTTGATATAGAGGATACATTTTTTTCCAGCAGAAATTTACATCTGTAGATATGAATAATGTTCTTTTTGCTCTAATCTACAGACGCAACCAGTAAAGTACTTAGGTGGGAAATTTGAGATTTTGATGGTGTTACGGTCTGTTGTTTTGTACATTAATCCTGTGGTTATGTATAGCTGTGGATGTATAATTTCATAATGTTAAACTGATTGCCCCCTCTTTACCACTTTGTTCTAGTTCAGTGTATCCCATTCAAGCCATACATCCTCCTGCTTGCTCAGGACCTAATCAGTGGAAACCTTTTTTACTCTATCCTCCTCTCTCTAGTTCAGTCTCTCCCTTCTGTCTTGTTTCCATATGCCCAAACCATTTCAGCACACACTTCAGCACACTGTCATACTCTTCTGATTGCCACACCTCTCCTTTCCCCATGATTTCTCTTTCAAATCAACCCTCCTTATACCACATTTTGTTTGCACATTTCATATCCATTGCATATAGTACCCTAATTTTGGAATTTACTCTTGTGAATATCAGAAATTTGATCGCTTAACCTTCAAGATACCTCCTTTATATCCAGAGCCTTTTGTGAGCTTGTATGGAAAATTGTACTGTATGAAATTATAACTGTTAAAAATGTGAACCATCATTACATAGTGAATGTGGTATTGTTAAAAATTAGTTAAGACTGTTACGCAAAATGTTATTCTTTTCAGATTTACCCTGGTCAAAGAGCGATTGATTGAGTTTAACCAGTTAGCAATGGCTAATCATGATGGAAATGAAGATATGCTGAACCGTGTCATGACAAAGGACAACATTGGCCTAGCTGCTTTATTGGAGACCAAAGAAGCAGCTTGGGAAAATTCAGGTGAGTCATTGTAATTAAATAAAAAAAGGTGAGGTTTTGTATGGATAGTTTTCCCATATATTTAGAAATACTTTTTTTAAAAGTACTTAAAACAGTGGGATTTCACCTTATATCTACCCCATTCCATTTACTTTGGGATGATCTGGCACCTTGACTGTCTCTGCTGGATGTAGTCTCATATTATATCAAGTTTAGAAGAGGATATGAAACTAGATTTTGATATATGCATAATTTTTGTTTTGTACTTCATTACACCACTTGAGACAAGGATTATATATGAACAGTCTTAGAGACAGTTTGCAGTTGATCCACCCCGTGTTAATGGGATTGTGATTGCATATATGCCATATATAGTTTTCAAGGTAACGAGATTGTGATTGCATATATGCCATATATAGTTCCCAAGGTAATGATTTTCTACTTGTAGTGAGCAAACAGATTAGCTTAACTGCAGATCAGCCACTTTCCTATGAGAAGATTCCTCACAACCTTGTCAAATCACTTAAGGACATTTTGCCTAGGATGTCTTAGAAACTGAGAGAATTACTTGTGACATGCATCCAAAAAGTTTATTAATTGAAATGGAGGGTTAAGTGAGGTGATAGCAACTGGCCATATTATAGTGGTTAGTGCAGCATCTTATGAATTACATGGATCAGTGTTCACGTACCAGACAGGGTAGCTTTCTCACAGCAATCCCAGTTGTTCATTCTTCCTTTACCTTACTTTTTTTTGTTGTGTATACATACATACATGTAATGATATTACTCACTCTGGTCCTTTATAATTTGATGAAGGGTGATTGCACTTCAGTAGGAGTTCAGATAATTTATTAAAACATGGCGTACAATACACAAAATGTTTCACAGAGGAAATCTGTCTCATCAGGTGTAAACAGTTCACAAAGTTTCAAATCTCAACACAAGCACATAGACTTGTGCATCCTTATACTGCCATGACAGAGTAGAAACTATCTACTCTGGCATGGCAGTAAGAGGATGTACAAGCCTATGTGGTTGTGTTGGGATTTGAAACTTTGTGAATTGTGTACACCTTATGAGGCACATTTCCTCCATAAAACATGTTTTTGTAAAGTTTCAGAAAATTATCTGAACTCCTACTGAAGTGTGACTACCTCTGCATACATACATATATAGAGAGAAGGTAAAGTACTCATAATAGTGGATTTTTAGTTATAAAGAGATTTGATTGGGACACTTAGATTGTCATGGGGACAGTATCTTGCAGATAGGTTTTTGAGTGTATAGGAAAATTTTTGTATACCATCACGTTAGTGAACTGATACACCATCATTACTATAACTCATCTTCTTACGTACTAGAATGGATATTGAGAAATTGTATGTGATGTATTCACAGTTTCTCACAAATTTGTCACCAGCACCTTGTCATCAGCAAACAATAATTGACTCACCTCCCAAGCTCACTACTCCTTACATACTTGAGACCTACTCCTCTCTTCAAGGGAAGGAAATGGGAAGGAACTGGGTGATAATGGATCAGATTTTTTTGTGTTTATCTTAAGGGCAGTCTGTTGCAGTATTACTAGTAAAGGAACATTCTTGTTATTCTGTATGACATCTTTGAATAGAATTTTAGAAGCTTTAAGTTTTATAGTAAGCTCCCGGCTAAATTTATGCTCTTGATTTGATTACACATTTTAAACGGTAATTGTTTGATATCTGAAATGCATACAGGTTAGGAGATGTCAGCTACAATGTATTGTTTCTTCTCCTAGAAGTGCCACCAGACAAATTGCAAGTGAATCAATCTGTGCTTGTTTGTACAGCCCACATCCACTGGGACCCTGAGTTTTGTGATGTGAAACTCATCCAGGTATGTTCTCTACTTGTAATTGATGGTAATGATTTAATGTTAATATCTTGAACTTCTAATTTCTTTTACTTGAATACAGAGATCATTATGATTCTTAAAGGCTTATTAAGTAAGTGTAAATATATATTTATTTATTTAGTTATTTATTTTGCTTTGTCACTGTCTCCCGCATTAGCGAGGTAGCAACAAGGAAACAGACGAAAGAATGGCCCAACCCACTCACATACACATGTATATACATACACGTCCACACACTCAAATATATATATATATATATATATATATATATATATATATATATATTATTAAACTTTGTCGTTGTCACCCGCGTTAGCGGGGTAGTGCAAGGAAACAGACGTAAGAATGGACCAACCCACCCACATACACATGTATACACATAAACGCCCACACACGCATATATACATACCTATACATTTCAACGTATACATACAGTTACATACACAGACATTATTTTATTTTATTTATTATACTTTGTCACTGTTTCCCGTGTTAGCGAGGTAGCACAAGGAAACAGACGATAGAATGGCCCAACCCACCCACATACACATGTATATACATACATGTCCACACACGCACATATACATACCTATACATTTCAACGTATATATACATTCACAGACATATACACATATACACATGTACATAATTCATACTTGCTGCCTTTATTCATTCCCGTCACCACCCCACCACACATGAAATGACAACCCCCTCCCCCTGCATGCGCATGAGGTAGCGCTAGAAAAAGACAACAAAGGCCACATTCATTCACACTCAGTCTCTAGCTGTCATGTATAATGCACCAAAACCACAGCATGCACAGACATATACATACATATACACATGTACATATTCATAAATGCTGCCTTCATCCATTCCTGCCGCCACCCTGCCACACATGAAATGACACCCCCCTCCCCCGCGTGCACACGAGGTAGTGCCAGGAAACGACAGCAAAGCCACATTTGTTCACACTCAATCTCTTATTCACATTTACTCTCAACTTTCTTCTTTTGCACATGTTTTTAGTTTTCCAAAAGAAGGAACAGAGGAGGGGGCCAAGAGAGGATATTCCCTCAAAGGCTCAGTCCTGTGTTCTTAATGCTACCTTGCTAACACAGGAAATGGCGAATAGTATGGAATATTTTTTTTTCTAATTTTTTTTTGCCGCTGTCTCCCACATTAGCGAGGTAGTGCAAGGAAACAGACGAAAGAATGGCCCAACCCACCCACATACACATGTATGTACATACACGTCCACACACGCAAATATACATACCTATACATCTCAACATATATATACACACACAGACATAAACATATATACACAGGTACATAATTCATACTGTCTGCCTTTATTCATTCCCATCGCCACCCGGCCACACTTGAAATAAAAAACCCCTCCCCCCTCATGTGTGCGAGGTCGCGCTAGCAAAAGAAAACAAAGGCCACATTCGTTCACACTCAGTCTCAAGCTGTCATGTAATAATGCACCGAAACCACAGCTCCCTTTCCACATCCAGGCCCCACAGAACTTTCCATGGTTTACCCCAGACGCTTCACATGCCCTGGTTCAATCCATTGACAGCACGTCGACCCCAGTATACCACATCATTCCAATTCACTCTATTCCTTGCATGCCTTTCACCCTCCTGCATGTTCAGGCCCCGATCACTCAAAATCTTTTTCACTCCATCTTTCCACCTCCAATTTGGTCTCCCACTTCTCCTCGTTCCCTCCACCTCTGACACATATGTAAAAAAATATATGTATATAAATATATGACAGCTAGAGACTGAGTGTGAACGAATGTGGCCTTTGTTGTCTTTTCCTAGCGCTACCTCGTGCACATGCGGGGGGGGAGGGTTGTCATTTCATGTGTGGTGGGTGGCGACGGGAATAAATAAAGGCAGCAAGTATGAATTATGTACATGTGTCTATACGTATATGTCTGTGTATGTATATATATGTATACGTTGGAATGTGTAGGTATGTATATGTGCATGTGTGGACATGTATGTATATACATGTGTACGTGGGTGGGTTGGGCCATTCTTTCGTCTGTTATATATATATATATATATATATATATATATATATATATATATATATATATATATATATATATATATATATATATATATATATATATAATGTTATTTGCTGTTATTTCATTCCAGACAATAATGTTGATGAGTGAGATTCGACAAATAGTCAACCAGATTGTTGAAGAATCTCAGCATAGATCAAGGATGGGGAAGAAGATGGACCCTGGGTCAATCCAGCTTCTTTTATGTGGTGACCTCAACTCGCTCCCAGATTCAGGTTAGAAATGGAATGATTGATAGTATGATCCAGATTCAAACTTTTTTTTAACTGTTATAAACTTTTGCTTTCGTGAGATTGTATCTTACAGTTCAGTTTCCAAAGTTAACATGTTTAAGATAAGATTCATATGGTGGTGGTAGATTTTTAAGAAAACAAGACATGGGCAAAAGCATTTTCCAGTTATGATCATCTTGAATGAAAGGAAAAAAGAAAATTTTGAGAAAATAATGTGCAGTAGAAATGAATTATCCCTGGGGATAGGGGAGAAAGAATACTTCCCACGTATTCCCTGCGTGTCGTAGAAGGCGACTAAAAGGGGAGGGAGCAGGTGGCTGGAAATCCTCCCCTCTCGTTTTTTTTTTTAATTTTCCAAAAGAAGGAACAGAGAAGGGGGCCAGGTGAGGATATTCCCTCTAAGGCCCAGTCCTTTGTTCTTAACGCTACCTCGCTAATGCGGGAAATGGCGAATAGTATGAAAGAAAGAAAGAAATGAATTTGACCTTAGGGTTTTGTAGGTGACTTAAAGGTGGAAAGGTTGTAGGACGAAGAAAAGTCATCTTTGACAGTGCTTAGTCTTTGGGAGCACAGCCTCATAAAAGAGCTTCTCACTTTGAAGGAGTCACATTTCCCTTTTACTGGAAGTAGCTTATTCATAGGCAGTAATAGAAACTGCAGTTACCAGAAACCCTGCTTGTCATTGTATGTTAAAAAGAATATTCTTACCTAACTGAAGATATGCATGCAGAGGTATAGAATATGAAGAAAAGAAGTTCTTTACTTACCCTTGTTTACCATGGTGGAGTGATGTTGATAAATACTATACTTGGTACACGGTCTTTAAAAATGGCATTGAAGTCTGTTCCCATATGAGGCATGGCCCAAATTAAGGGTTAAGGGTTAATAATGCATAATTCAGATAATCATGCTAAGGTTTTCACAATGACAGTGGCTATATGAGGCCTGGTTTGTCAGTAAGAGGCTGTGGTTTCATTGCATTGCAGATGACAGCTAAATAATGAAGGGGAGCAAATTCAGCATGATGGACAAGTATGAAAGAAAGAAAAAATGTTTTCAAAGATTAGTTGTACCATAATGGAATATGAATTAGGTATGTGCTGTTTCATTTCAGGTGTTGTTGAGTTCTTAACAAAAGGCAGTGTTTCAATGGACCATGAAGATTTCAAAGGTTTTGGGTACAAAACCTGCCTGCAGAAGATAGCAATGACCAAGAACAATAATTCTTTGGTTAACTCTAGTGCTAACATCTACACCCACTGCTTCAGACTTACTGCTGCATATGATTTCTCCATCATGGCATATACTAATTACACGTAAGATTCACATGTGTTCCTTTTATGTTTCTTCTTTATGCTGATTGTAATAAACAGTTTTAGGATTCATAGTAAATTATGTAATAGTATGAATGGATGATACAGTGAATCATTTAATGTACATAGGTAAAAGTGGCATGTGCTACCCACATTTCATTATAGCTATTTGTCTGTTATTTGCTCAAAATGTCACCACACAGATTTGATATCATTTTTGTTGCCTGGAAATAAGTCGTTTGAACATAGCAGCAGGAAGGGTATACTAGTGATAGTTTTGTTTGAATATAGGCATTATGGAAACTAGAGGAGTTAAAAGACACCAGTTTAATATATTAACATCTTAAGCAGGCTGTAGAAATTCTTGGTTCATGAAAAATGGGTGTTTTTCAGGTAAAGGGAAAAATTATTTCTCTCTAAACAAATGAAAGATATATAAGAATGATTAAATAAACATGAAACAAATGGTGTAAGCCTCAACTTACCCAAGGAGAATAACAAACTTTTGATGGGAAGAAATTTCTGAGATGGTGCTGAACACTGCACTGCCTGGTATTGGTATATCTTGAGAGGTAGAGTCGCCATAACTACTTTACATAATTCTAATGCACTTTTTTTTTTTTCTTTACTATGCTTTATTCCCCAAAGAGCACATTTGCAAGAATTTGCAATATTTATGTATTGTACATACCAACAAGAAAAGGTGTTGCAAATACTCAGAAATTTTATCCTTTCTCTCAAAACTTTTTTCAGTGTAATGTGATACGTATTTTTAAACCCTATTATTAATAATATCCCTGGGGATAGGGGAGAAAGAATACTTCCCACGTATTCCCTGCGTGTCATAGAAGGCACATACACATGTATATACATACATGTCCACACATGCACATATACATACCTATACATGAAATAAGTTTGCATTAATGGAAGAAATTTTTAATGACGATACTAGAAGTTAAATATGGTACCACGGGCGATAAAACGATAGTTTTCTGTAGCAGGAACAGGCAGTTCATTGAATGTAGGAATTCTTTCAAATATGAAACTTGAAAAATAGAATCTGCACCTATGTAGTTTAGATATCATATGTTCAACATTCAACATGAAAATTATATTCTGTTTTGCAGAAAAAAATGCAAATCACTGTAAGTGGGAACGTTTACAAGTGTCTAGTGAAAGGTTTGGACATATGGAGAGAATGAGAAAGGGGAGACTGACTAAGAAGACCTCTGTTGCTAAAGTGATAGGAAGAAGGGGAAGGGGGAGACCAAGAAGGAGGTGGAAGATGGTAATCAAAGAGGCTCTAGGGTAATAGGGCCTTATGATTCAGAGTGGCAAAATGCATGCTTGGGGTAGAATGAATTGGATCACTGTGGTATGTTGGGGAATGCAGTAGTGTCATTGGCAGAACCAGGTCATGTGAAGGGATTAAAGTTAGAGTAATGTTTGCAAATGAGACTGTTATTCATTTGTACGTGACAGCTTCTACAAAGCAAGAAGAGCAGTTGGATATAGAAACGAATATTTTTTAGAGTAATAGGACAGTGAGTTAGCTACAGTGTAAATTCTCACTGTTTTTAAGTAAGGGTGGTGCTTGGTTATTTTCTAACTAATAGCTACTCATATTTGTGTAGAAGACTCAAAATATATACACTTAAGTTTTCGTCATAAAGGTTCCTGATGGTTTGCCTGTTGCATAGAGGAAGTAGTCTTCACACAGAAGAAGTAGTCATAGGATGTATTCACCATAGTAAAGCATGCTTGCATGCCATTTTCCACTTTAGTGAGATAGCATCAGGAACATAAACAACAACCTTAGTTATCCACATCCATTCTCTAGCTTTTATTTATTGAAACTAGAGCCCACCATTCACATTCAAGCCCCATGAACCATTCCATGGTTTGCTGTGACTGTAATGTTCCTTGGTTCATCCCCCAAACAGCACATCATCCTATTTATACCACATTGCTCCAGTTCATTCGATCCCGTGCATGCTTCATCTTAATGACTGTTCAGGCCATGATATCTCAAAGCCTCTTTCACCTGATCCTTCTACCTCTTTCTTGGTGTCCCTCTCCCCCTTGTGCTCCATCAGTCAATTAGTCCTTCTTTGCTTATTTTCTCCATATGTCCAGACCATTTCAGTACACTGTAAGGGTTGGTTTCTTCATGTTTCCTTCCAGATTATGAAATACTAAATTTTACAAATTCATTGTGTAATAATTACTAATTATACTTGGTCTCTTGAAAATTTCTAAACAGCTGCCATGTTTATTGGCTTTCAGGTATGACTTCAAAGGGATTATAGATTACATCTTCCATAGCACTGATACCATGTCATCCCTGGGGGTTTTAGGTCCTATTGATCCCGACTGGTTTAGAGAGAATAAGGTCATGGGTTGTCCACACCCTCATATCCCATCAGGTGAGAAACCTTTGTAGTTAAAAATCTCCATTTCCATGGAACATATAATACTTTGGGGAGATGTTCTTTGTGTCATTTTAGTAAATGAAAGTGAATTGACTTGCTATATAATTAAACAAAGCTGTGAAATAAAGAAAATATTGAGCTAGATGTTGATGTAGTTCCTCTGTAATTTTTTTCAAGAGTAAGGAATTATCAGATATGACTCACTTAATATTTTATTTCAGATCACTTTTCTCTACTAGTTCAGCTTGAGATGCGACCTGTATCTACAGCCATGAACCATCCAAATGGCCTCCTCCACAGGTAGCCTGTGATAGGCAACACTTCCATAATCAACACTCTGTGGGGCTGCAGTCCACTCATCACAAGTCTCTTCATGAGGCTTTAATGTAATAGGTGCAAGCCAATTTTGTACCAGAAGCTGATGACATGAATGCATGAGACTTCATGGTCACTTTCACATCCAAGTGTGGGAGTTCACACCCAGACTCGTTTTGGATGTCAATCATTGTGATGGTGGAGAACTGAACTCTGGGCCTCACTGTAAGATCTCGATGATCTTGTGGGAAGATAAAAAGGAAAAACTGTGTAGAGCCCTTCATGATATGAATTGTGCTCCATGCAGCAGTTGCCCTAACGCTTGCCAGACCAATGAGGCCTTGTTCATGTGTTTCAAGGAGCACACTCTACAAGAGCGTTTTCTGTGGCACTGAGACTTTTTTTCTTTTTTTGAGCCTAGATAATAGTAATTTTATGGGTGTCACGGTACAAAAAGCATTAAGGTATGAGGTTTATGCATGAAAGGATATATTAAAAGATTCTAAAGTATGTGGGGCTGGAACTTGTACAAAAATAGAGCTGATATTTAGGTCTGATTTAAAAAATGACTGTGCCCCTTAACTCGCCTTTGGCTTCCAGGCTTGTGTGTGCCACCTTTGGGAAGAGCACCCGAGCTTCAGCCACCTCGATCTCACTTGTGTGTTCTGATGGGCCCAGCCTTCCTACCTCCCAACCTTCCACTTATCCCCAACACCCTTAGCTTGCTTTTCCTGTCCACCATATTTCTGAAAACTATCTGTATCTTGCCTCATTACCAGACGCCTCCCCTGCATTTGTTGGCCTGGGACCATCCTCATATTTCACCTTTACTCATTAATTCACCTCACTGCCACATCACACACCACCTCCCCTCCACCCCCATTTCCATCATCATACTTAGCATAAGCCACCCAAAGCCTCTCAACCACTGTACAGTTGGCTGTTTTCACCACCCAGGCTTCCTTTGCCTTGGTTCTTTGTCACTGCACTTTGCTACTTCCTCAGATCACAACTGATACATCCCATAGTAATTACCTATCGTAAAACACATAACCTGCAATCAACGTGCTGAGACATAAAACTTTAATGGTCTACAAAATTTCCATTGTGTTTATCAACCTGTTTACACTTTATTAATTTTGCCCTTCTAAGAAAAATTTCCCACCCATACCTCATGCACCATTTCCTTCTTCCACTGGGCTTCTCCTCATTCCTTAATCATCTGAAACACGCACCATGAACACTGGACATCTACCATTCTTTACTGCTTTGCTGTTCTGTTACATTTGATCTAGTGTGTGTGTGTGTGTGTGTGTACCTGGGGATTAGTTGAGAGCTTCAAGAACGCATCAGCAGGTTTATTACAGATTGCTGTGCATATCGTAAAGGATATCCACTGATCATTAGTGCTTAGAAGTGCCAGTCAGTGTCAGCTATGAGTGGCCCTTCAGTTGTATAAGTTATCATAGATTATCCATGAAATATTGAAAATTAGTATTGTGCTCTTTATAAATAACTTTGTTAAAAACTCAGTTGATATATCTAATAATAGATATGATGGATTATAATGATTTTGCTTTCAGTAAAAGACAACTGAAAATTTATTTTTAAGGGCAACTTGTGACTTTTTATTTTTTTATATAATCCCTTTCATTTTAATATGAATGGATTACCTCATCATTTTATAATACAGATATTGCATGTTTTAACTCACTTTTATGACACTTAGAAGCATGAATGATCGTGAGATGCTCCTGTACAATACTGGACCAGTCCATTTGCAGATTGATAATTATTATGAGTGCATTTGACTTTATATAAGAAAATGTTATGCTTATGTTCAACTTATATGATTTTTGATGTGATATAATTTTTACAATCATTAATGTTACTGTTCATTGTTAGTGAGTTCCAACTTAACTTTATTTCTGTGTACTTTACTGTTTGTGGGTCATTTGTTTCCTGTGGCATTCTTTATCTGTGATCCATAAATTTGATGGCAAAGATACCCACAGCTGAACAACATTTGGACTTGCAGCATTTTGGGGAATTCTTGTAATCAGATTGACCATGCAAATCATGTATACTTAAATTTACCCCTTAGAGAAAATACATATTCAGCTAACACTGCTGATAAGGAAGACATTTTAATTATGCTTGTTCCTCAAATGTAATACTGGGCCAGAGAAATTGGATCAGCCCTGTACCTTCTCTTCCTGCCATACAATTGTTTTTCATATAATTAGATAACCTGGAACCACCTGTAAATATAAAATAAAATTATCTTCAGGTACACATCATCAGACATTTTAGTACAGCTAAGCACACACAGTTTGTCCTTGGACCCATTTCTAAAGCATTTCATTGTTAAGGCCAGTAATAACATCATGCCTGTTTGTATTAAAGACGAGTTTACAACTTTATCATAAATTAAAGGCTTATGAACAAGATAAAAGTGTTTGGACTAGAGTTAGATTAATATGTGTATGAGGAAGGTTAAGATCTGTTTGTTTTTGTCATTTAGTGAAGAAAGTGGATAAGTGACTGATGGACTCAAGTTTCCTCAGGATGTTGTGACATTACCAACTTCTACTGGCTGCACTCCATGTAGGCTGTAAGAAATTGTTGACAAATTGGAAATAATCCTGGGAATGAGGGA
The DNA here is from genome assembly GCF_036320965.1 of Panulirus ornatus. NCBI lineage: Eukaryota > Metazoa > Arthropoda > Malacostraca > Decapoda > Palinuridae > Panulirus > Panulirus ornatus. Next base: position 10,700,157 of record NC_092291.1, read on the forward strand.
GTAAATATTTTTAAATGTGTGACTTATATAATGGGAGAAAACTTTGCTGGTAAAGTCTTTGATCATTGTACTTTGAACATAATGTTCCTAAGTAATGGATTAATGTACCATTATTTTTTTTCTTATGCATTGGAGGGTGGCCAGTATTTTAGATGAGCATTACCTATTGTCCATTACTGTCAAAAAGTTGTAATCACCAGATGATACTCGTTGAGTTTGTATGTTGGAAAGGATAATGCTTTGTCACTACATGAGCTGTGTGTGCTTTTAGGGGGGGAGGAGCTATGCTTAGCTTGTTCTCATATATGTGGTACTTTCTCCTGTTTCCTTCAGATTATATTTTATATAAAGACTGGTGTAACTAATCTAGACATTAAACTACATGAAGGTTATGGGTTGTTTGTAACTGGTCTGAGGCTTCTTGAAGTACCTAGTCAGCAGATCTTCGGGTATACTCTGGTGACAGTTTGCAACTCTTCTTAATAACACAGGCTACAAATGACTGCCATCAAAATTTTGTCAACCTTATGTTTGAGATTTTCTAATGTTAGGTCTCAAGTTTTATATACACAGGACCTCTTATAGAGGCTTACGAACAAATGTTTGACTGCTTTATATTTGTAGCCTACAACCTTCTTTGTTGTTTTTGTAAGGCATAATATGTAGTGAGAATGTTTGTAACTGGTTTTGGATTAGATGTGTCCTGTCCTTGATAAACACTGGAGGCTAGTCTGCTCCAGTGAGTCCGCTTGTGCCGACTTGGTACACGACCGCCCCACCGCAGCAGTCCCACCAACCCTGGTGGCCCACACTACATCTCGTCCCCCATTACTTACCTACATCCTTAAATCTCAGTTTTTGTAACTTATGGGTTCATTTATCATTATCTTTTTTCCTGGTTGAATTGAAATGGCCTTTCCCTTCTCTCTAAATATATATTATCATTAGAATTATTATTATATAACTCCAGGACCCTTTCTCCAGAGATTCTTGCATTGACAAAGCTGTGCTTAAGTCAGTAGCAGGGAAATGATGCAATCCTGTATATTGAGAATTTCTCCGATACAGCCTTTGGAAAAGACTTTTCATTTGCAGCATAACCAGAAACATGCAGAGTCCAGTGAAGCATATATGTATATATATATATTGCCCAACCCACCCACATACACATGTATATACATAAATGCCCACACACATGTATATACATACCTATACATTTCAACATATACATACATATACATAAATGCCCACACACGCATATATACATACCTATACATTTCAGCGTATACATACATATGCATACACAGACATACATATATACACATATACATATTCATAGATGCTGCCTTCATCCATTCCCACTGCCACCCTTCCATACATGAAATGGCACCCCTCTCCCCCCGCATGCATGCGAGGTAGTGCTAGGAAAAGACATTTGTTCACACTCTCACACTCAGTCTCTTGCTGTCATGTATAATGCACCGAAACCACAGCTCCCTTTCCACATCCAGGCCCCACATTCCATGGTTTACCTCAGACACTTCACTTGCCCTGGTTCAATCCATTGACAGCACGTCAACCCCGGTATACCACATCATTCCAATTCACTCTATTCCTTGCATGCCTATATATTATTTTTACTATACTTGAACTCTGACACACATATCCTCTCTGTCAATCTTTCCTCACTCATTCTCTCCTTGTGTCCAAACCACTTCAACACACCCTCTTCTGCTCTCGCAACCACACTCTTTTTATTACCACACATATCTCTTGCCCCTTCATTACTTGCTCGATCAATTGACGTCTCTTGCGTCAGCAAGGAAGTGCAAGGAAACAGATGAGGAATGGCCCAACCCACCAATGTACACATGTATATACATAAACGCCCATACACACATACATATACATTTCAACATATACATGCATATACATACACATATGTACACATGTAAATATTCATACTTGCTGCCTTCTTACATTCCTGTCGCGACCCCGCTACACATGAAATAGCAATCCCCCCTCCACGCACACACACACACACACACACACATGAGGTAGTGCCAAGAAAAGACAAGAAAGGCCACATTTATTCACGCTCAGTCTCTAGCTGTCATGTGTAATGTCAAATATATATATATATATATATATATATATATATTTCCATACATACCGTGGGACTATTTTGAAAGAATGAGTCTGTGTTGCCCAGGACTCTTTCTAAAGGCTCTTACAGTAATAGGGAAGAGTGAATTCCATTGGAGTGAGAACATCTTTGCGGAGACTGTATTCCCAGTGACAGCCTCACCAAAAATGACTTTTCACTCGTGGTATAACTTTGAGCAGGCAGGGTGCAGCAGCACTCATATATGTGGGGTGGGGTGGCACTGGGAATGGATAAAGGTGAGCAAGTATGAATATGTACATATGTATATATGTTTGTGGATGTGTATGTATGTATGTATGTTTATATATGTATATATGCTTGTATGTATATGTACGTGTATATGTGTGTATGTATGTCAAGGAATGGGTCTTTCTTTGTCTGTCTCCTGGCGCTACCTCTAACATGGTAAATGGCGTTCATGTATAATATGTAATGATACGTATATATATATAATATATATGTATATATATATATATATATATATATATATATATATATATATGTATATATGTATATATGTTTATGTGTATATGTTGATATGTATATGTATGTGTATTGAGTGTGTATGTATATATGTATGTATGTTTTTTTTTTTTCTTTTCTTTTTTTTTTTTTTTTTGCCGCTGGAAATCCTTCCCTCCAGTTTTTACTTTTCCAAAAGAAGAAACGGAGAAGGGGGCCAAGTGAGGATTTTCCCTCAAAGGCTCTGTTCTTGATCCTACCTTGCTAATGCGGGAAATGGCAAATATGTGAAAAAAAAAATGAATATATATGTATATAATCCCTGGGGATAGGTGAGAAAGAATACTTCCCACATATTTGCTGCGTGTCGTAGAAGGCGACTAAAAGGGGAGGGAATGGGAGGCTGGAAATCCTCCCCTCTCATTTTCAATTTTCCAAAAGAAGGAACAGAGAATGGGGTCAAGTGAGAATTTCCCTTAAAGGCTCTGTCCTCTGTTCTTAGCACTACCTCGCGAACGCAGGAAATGGCGAATAGTATGAACAAAAATATACTTATATGTATATATATATATATATGTATGTATGTATAAAGATATTTGGAGTGGGGGTATATGAAAGGTCATTTAACCAACCTGTCAAATAGTTTAGTTTTCTTGCACAAACCTCTGTATGTTAGCCAAGATTAGCTGTTCCGTATGTGATTACTATACAGTTATACTGTTAGTATTCATTTATCTCGCACACTAGCCCTTAAAATCCTTGATTTATCCATCTTGTGTATTCAGGTTTTCATAGACCCTTTGCCATTTGAAATATGTAGGTGTAGTTTGGGCCATATACCTACAGAATGGTTTAGGTTGCGGTAATGCTCGTTGTAAAGGTTTATTTTTCAGGTGGTACCGTGACCACTCCAAGCCGGCCCTCAACCCTGACCTCACTCAGTCTTTTGTAAGGCTATGATTTTTAACTTTACAGATTTTACCTAAACATATTATAGTTTCTTTCCATCAGAAACCCATTCTTTGGGTAACTGCATAAGTGATATTGTAGATTAGTAGTATTATTATATCTCTTTTATTTGTTTTAACCCAGGAAATCTTAGGCACTTTCTTAAAAGTGTCCTAGCCAGAGGGCAGCTAGAGCCAAGCTTGAGGGCAGGCTGGAACAGGACCATTTTATTGTAGGTATTACTGCACTAGGGCTGTGTGTTCTGCCCCTGAGACTTAGGGATAGTGTTGGTGGCGGTCCTCAGCAGTACAAAGTGTCTCCTGTGCCCCGTGCAATGGTCATTATCATTATTACTCTTGACGTCAGTTCACCACCCAGTCCTCACCCGACCACGCGGTAGCACACGCGTCTAGACATTTAGTAAGGTTAGGATTCAGTAATAAAATATTGCAGATTATATGAGATTCTTAATTAACCTCATGTTTGTCTGCCTTGGGATCCAAATGACAAACATATTGAGCAGAGACAAAATGATCTCTCTGTTGTAACATATATTGAACATAATCCTATTTCTAATGTAGAAAATATTCCTTGATGCTGACAGAAATATACCATACATTTGAAATTGTGTAAAATTTATACAAATAAGTTACTTGAAAAATTCATAGTAGATTGCTGAAGGAAATATGAAGTTCATCACTTTTAAAGTCGCAAAAGAATTAGTGTGTATCATAAAGAATTTCTGTATATGCCATCTTGTGAATGTATGAGATAGCTTTGCAGAATTTCTCCAAACATTTTGTTTGGATGTACTTTCAAATCATCTTCAATTTTCTTCCCTATCCCTAGAGATAGAGAAAAGAAAATACTACCCACATATCTCTTGCTATTAAAGGCAAGTTAAGAGCGGTTGAAACTGGGGACTGGAGATTAGTTTCTGAATGATGAAACAGGAGGGACCAAGTGAGGATATGTTAGAAAGTTCAGGCTGGGGTGGCTGAATGTGTGTGTTTATAACTTGGATAAAAAAAAATGTGATAGATGCTATATAATTAGACAAACCTACATGTCTTGGCTCTGAAGGGTTAAGGAATGTTCAAGGGGTAAAGTACATGGGTAATGACAGGTTAAGAGCCAAGAAAGGGGTGACACTTTTGATGCATAGTGGTCTGTACAAGAAAGTGACTAGAATGTAAGTAGACTATGAGAAGAGGTGAATGTTTGTGCTTTTGCACCATGAAACCAGTGGAGTGAAGATTAAAGGAATGCATTTTAGGAGCTGAGTGAGTGGTTTTTGCAGTTTTGATGCAAGAGATGAGATAATGGTGTTGTTACACCTGAATGCTAAGGTTGGTGAAATTGCAATGAAGGGTGTAATCAGGGGGCAAAGGGGGTTGCTGATATATTTGAAGAAATGGTAAAACTGGTGTGCTGAAAGATGATGGGTGAGTAGGAATATGTGGTTCTAGAAAAGCTATGTCAACAAGTATACATGGGTGAGGAGGTTGGGGGTCAACTGATATTGGTTGTGTGTGTCAATTGATAGGTGTACAATCGATACACAATTGTATGTGAACATGCTGAGATGGATGGCAGAGGGAATGCCTGAACCTTTCTTGCTGGAGGGCAGAGTAAAAGTTCATGATGGCTTCAGAAAATGAGGAAATGATGTGCATGCAAAAGAAGTGGAGAATGTAAGCAGGCTTGAAAAAGTCGCCTTTAAGGATACAAGGGAAGTAGGAGTGAAGAATGTCATAGGGTGACATTTTGAGGTGTGTGGGACATTGACATGCTTTAAAATTAATGAAGTTGAATTACTAATTAACCAGAAAAGGAAGATTTGTGGACAGTACCTGCAAAGAAAGTGAGAGTGATTGGGAGGAGTATGAGCAAAAATATCAAGAAATCAAGTTATGAAAGCTGTAAAAGAGGATGAATGAGAACTGGAGAAAATAGGAAAATATTTTGACTAATGAGTAGTGTGAGAATAGTGGGATGAAATGAAATTAATGTGTCTGATGGTGTGGGGGGAAATGTGTTGGGGAAATAGTGATATGTGGAGTGAGAGAGTCATGGCAAATGGGATGGTAAAGAAAGGTGAGATAAAGAAAGCTTTGTGTGGGATAAAATATGATGAAGTGCAAGTAATGGATTGGATAACAGTAATTCCTCAAGGAAGGAGGTGGTGATGTTTGCTGGTTGTGCACACTGTTTTGACTTATGTATGGCCCAGAGTGAACCAAAATGACTGGCAGATTATTATGGTGCCCTTGAATACAGACAATGGAGACACAATTCATGTCCAAAATATAGTGGTACATCTCTCTTTTAAGTACAGTTTGTGAGGTTCGTGGAGAAATGGTTATTGAGAGAGTGATGTCGAGCAGCTAATTGGGGAGCAATATGGTTTCAGAAAAGGTGTGTGGATTTATGTTAGGCACAATGAGCAAAATTTAAATTATTACAAAACAGACCAAGATTTGCACTTTCTTAGCAACAATTGATGTTCAGAATTGTGAATTTTACAAATTTTAGAAACAAAGGCCTCTAGAATGTTGTCTGAGTATTTTGTAACTTTGACAATATTTTGTAAACCAAATGCAGGCTCTAAATGTTGTTAATTTTCTGTAAATCTATACTAGAAAAATCATTTAATAAACTTATAATGATATTATTGTATAGTATTTTGGATCAGTAGCACATGTAATCCATCATTATCAATTCTCCAAATTACCAAACTAGTTTTAACATTTCTAGATGAAATTTCAGCAATTCATAATTACCTTTTCAACTGAATTATGTTGACAAAATTTTCCTGAAGTATCTGTAAGAATAAAGAATTTAGAAAATTTACAAAACTATTGGAATAGCATCATTAGCTGATAAATTGCTGCCATTAACAAATGTGTATTAACCTATTTGTTTAATGTACAGGAAGGGATTATTTCATTCATGGGTCACCATCTTTTGAACATTATCTACCATCATGAAGCTTCTTAAATTTATGTATGTTGTGTGCATTGACCATATCTTTAGTCACTTTATTCCATTCATCCACCACTCTTATAAATAATATGCTTTGTTATGTAATTTCAAATGCTTCTTTAATTTCATTGTGTGTCCTCTACTTGTCCTATTCCTACAACTTTTGAAGTGCTGTTTACTGTCTGTGTCATCAATTTGGCTTTAAAACTTAGTGGTTATGATCAGGTCACCCCTCTGTGTGTATGTTTGTGTTTGTGTGTATGTATGTAAATCTACTGTGCTTCATAATAAAAAAGTATTGTTTAATGAAATAAATTGATTGATGAAATTAGGAATGCAGATTGCATATAGAAGTTTGAAAGCTCATATGAGAGTAGCAAACATTCGAGAGATGGGGTTCCATAGATGTATGAGTGTAGCAAGCATTCAAGAGAGGGGGTTCCATAGATGTATGAGAGCAGCAAAATTTCGAGAGATTGGGTTCCATAGGAGTAGAACTTCTCCATAACTTACAAATGGTTTATGACATGCACACGTATTTTTCTTTGGGAAATTATTTACAACAAACCAAAACTGAATTTGCACTGCAAGGCTGGTATGTACATCTAAAAAGGCACAAAGATTACAGTGAATGAGAAACTAAAATGGTTCCTGATATAATTGGACTAAGTTGCAATGAGATGCTGAGAGCTACAAAGCTGTCCACCATGGAGGCAAACAAAGAGATGTGGGTGACCTACTAACAGCCTTCAAGTTTCTAAATCAGGTTGACAATACTGATAGTGAACAGCTCTTCAAGATGTGTAGCACCAGCATAACCAGAGGAAATGAGAGAAAACTTGGCAAATTGTTACTTGAAAAGGATGGAAATACTGGTTTAAAGGTAAGCTGGTGAATGGTTGAAATAAACTTACTTCCGAGGAGAATGCCCACAGATTACTAAGGTTTAAAAGGTTACTTGATGTCATAGAAAGTTCAGGAGATTGGGATTAATGCGTTGAACTCTCCATTTATTGTTCAAAAAAAGTATCTAGTGGATGGAAGATTACATTCGTGGAATGGAGTAAAAGAAGTATGTAAAGAGGGATATAATTGAATTCTAGAATTTGAAAGTTTATTCTCACTACAGTATATGGATAAAGATACATTTGGTAAGGTGTTCTCAACATATACGTACCTGGATGAACCACACTGCCCCTCAAATTTGAACATAGGAAAAGTCAATAATTGTGGGATAATTAATATGCAGTTTTGAATTTGGGTTTGTGACTTCATATGAAAGTGTAAAGTAATGGTTCACTGAACTTCATCCTTGATGAAAGTATTTACAGCCATTACTGTGAGTTTGATTCATTGATTAATGAGAGTAGAGCCAGTAATTTACTTAGTTCAGTGGTGGATTAGACAAGGGACGGATGAAGTGGTTCAGGCCCATCAAAGAACATTGGCACACTAAGACGCATGCTCACAAAACAATGTGGACCCACCAACATGCGCCCACTCAAATATAGTAAACCACTCTTGGTTCACGTATATCGATGTAACCTAATTCTACGTGCCAACAATAATTTCTTCACTGCTTCATGAGGGATTTCACTTTCATTTCCAATCTAATGCTCGATATAGTCAGTGTGTTGCCATCAGGCACATGATTGCTAAACTCTGCTGATATTAGAATAAGTAAACGTAGAGGCCCAATTGGAGATCAGTCAGTCCGACTACTGAATTCACCTGTTAATGAGGAAAATATCTTCTTTTGAATAGACTTTTGAAGTGTAGGATAGTACCAGAGATGGAGAAACGCAGGAAAGCAACGTAAATGGGAAAGTAGGCGAAGTAGGCAGGAGAGAACAGTCTATGTAAAATGGGTGAAGAAGGAAGTGGAGGGAACACATGATAACGATAAAGAAATGTGGGACGAACACGAAATAGTGGAATGGAGATGCGCGAGTTAAAGTGGGAAATGGGAGAGCAGAGGAACAATACTGAGGGAGAGATAAAGGAAGCAGAAATACGAGTGGGAGTGGAACAGAGCAAGGAGAAGCTGAGCGAGGGTTGGGCGGCCGGTGACGTAGGCTTGGGTGTCAGGTTTCCTCCTCCCCTCAGGGACATGACCCCACCCTACTCCCAGGGATTCATCCCACCCTCCTCCCCAGGCCATCATCCCGACCCTCCTCCCTGGGGCATCACACACTTCCACGGGGCACCACTCAGGCCGACACCTTCCCCTCGGGGGGGTGGGTTGGGGCGGCGGCTCCTGAGGGCACAGTGAGCTCTCTGTTCTTTCCCCTCCCCCTCCCCAACCCTAACAGCCACACCACAGCCAAGCGGCACATAACACAATTCTTTTTATCAAGATATCGTCGTTTATCTATGTGACGGACATTCATGTTTACAGGAAAATACATAGATAGTTGTTCGCAGATGTTCATGCTGCTGGGAGTTCTCTAAATTAATTTTTACAGCATACATGAAGCTTACAGTGGTGGCGTGTCAGCCGACCTTGGTAAAAACCCAGTGGCAGCAACAGCAGAACCAAACCTTTCACCCCTTGAGCACGACAGTACGGCCCTGAAGCACGACAGTAACATCCTCAAACATGGCGGTATGATGACTTACTATTCAGCTAACCTTTTCACATTAAACCTTTTGGTCAAAGGCCCGCCTATCATAACCTAGGGTCACAAAATCTTTTTCCCGGCACAGGGTTCCCGTCAGTAGGGGAGATGAGGTCAATAAAAGGGAAGGGGGAGTAAAGGAACGTACTATAATGTGTGGTCAGGTCGAAAGAGGCGAATGAACAAGAGCCAAAGAACCTGAGAGCCGGGCGATAAACGCCATTCACCAGGCACGTGACACTGTACAGCCCTCGGCCAATAGTCATATCGAGAATGTACCATAATGGTTTAGAACAAATGATAATTATAATTGATAATGCTATTCGATTTTTAGAGCATTAATGAGATTGTTAGCGAGTCTGTAAATACTACACCGTACAGATAATTAATTAATGCCTTTCAGTGTAATGCTTGCTAAAACTGTTGCTACTGTAATGAAGACACCTCATCGTACCAGCCGACACCAACCTTTTTTTTTCAGCTAGACAAAGGACATCTGCACTACATCTTGATGCTGTTTACACTACTGTTGTTACTACTGCTTCGCTGCTGCTACTGCTGCAAAGGCCATCATCCCACACCCTATTATTGCCCACTCTGGGTTTAAAGCATTTTTCTATTAAAGCAAACGTCCATGATGTATACTCAATCTCACCAACAATATTATACTAATTGTAGAGTGTCCCATTCCTCTTGAAAATATACACATTTTCCTTAGATTAAGTATATCACCAGTCGACAGTGAGTGAGCAGTGCAAATGTACTGAACTTCTTAAATAGCATTACCATAAACATGGCCGCTCTTGCATCACACACCACAATAACCGAGAAATGTTCCTGCTACATTACTGGAGGTTCCTTACAGTCAACACCTCCCATGAGATCATCTCCTCAAGTCTGCTGAGACGACATATTGTGACTTTGAAGTCTGGCACTTGATAAGATCAAGATGTGTGTGATGAACGCATACTGAAGAATAAACCAGTGCTTCTGACGGGGTTAACAAGTGATCACAAGTAGAGAGACACCTTGAATTACTGGTACAGGATAGCGGAAAGATCATGGGCCACAACAAGGGGCCATTATTCAAACAAGCACTTCACTCGCGAGGTCGTCAGGTAACGGATGATAGCCAGTTAGCAACCTTACCAATCACAACTCATCACTTTACGCCATCAAGGTTCATACCACAATTTTGCACGACTGCTGTTCTACAGTCTTGTAAGTTGAAAGACTCTAAACCAAGGAAATTAATAAATAGGGAAAATCCAGTTTTCCTCTTGCTTTCGCTCCAGTACAGCAAAAAAAAAAAAAAGTCACCTTTTGAAATAGATACACAACAGCCTTTTCTTATTCTAGTTTGGACTTCTAAGTAACCAAGGGAATCATTCTCAGGTACAGAGATACATCAACATACTTTTCTGGAATTGCAAACACTGGACAAAGTCAAAATTACTCTGCAGGCTTCATGGCTAATGAAATTGGATCTAATGATGATAGTATAATGAAAGTGATAACGATATTAATGATAATGTTTAATTACCTAACTAGCGAAGGGCTGAAATGTTAAAGAACATCAAACAACAAAGGGCTAAAAAAAAAAAGGATCTTATGCCAACATTCTTCATAAAATCAAAAAAAAGGTGGCGATTAATATGTAACCTAGTTTCTGCTGAGTTCATTGGGACAGGACAGTTTTGATAGATGTCTGTCCAAACAAACATGGATTCCAAACTCTTGCGGTTAATATGTTTTCATTATTTTGTGTATATGTGTATCCATGAGCGTTACGAAAGTGGGAGCGGCCACTTTCGTAAAATCATCTATTTCAAGGAAGAAAACTTCTTTACTGCTATCGACAGTTTTGTTATTAAATATGATAGACGCACTTCTGTCAAAAAATGATTGCCGGTTGCAAAATAAACTTCTGTACAGCAGCTGTATCCAATTTTCTTGATGAGTAATATTTATGATTAGATTTAACAACCGAGTAACAAAAAGAAAAAAAACGCTAAATTCTTTGTGATACAATGTGTTCTTCCACAACACTTTTGTCTTCAGTTTTTCTTCATTGTGTCCCTAGCACCACGACCAGATCCTAGATTATTATGTGTATTATGTGCGTGTTTATGGTAGCAGAGTCATTGTAAACCTGAAAGTAAAACGAAATCGGGGAATATATGTAAAAAAAAAAAAAAAAAAAGATCGGCTCGATTTGAGTGTTTAGTATTGGAAGAAAATATACCTTAGCAAGTTACTGTGGGTCAGTGTGTCGTCTGTGAGCACCTCATGCTGGCCTAGTTTTTGCCTGAACATAAATGAACATAATGCACGAGAGAAGCGATGAATCACGGTTTACGTAATCAAGACAATTTACAGTTAATGGAAATGTGAAGAGAAGGTAGCTCTTGCGTTGGCATAGGTAATTAGAGATACAATGCAAAAGTGAACCTGATACTGTAAAGAGGAGGCAGACAAGATTAAACAGGTAAGTGATTAAACAATACATGGAGTGACCGAGGATGAGACATCAGACCATCCACATAATTGGTAAATTTCTGCCAGACGGGCACCACGGGGGCGTAAAATTGCCTTACCACCAGAGCCTGACGGACTCCCTTGCCCAGCGCAGAGATGGTCATGGTGCCTGAACACACTCCGACTCTCCGAGAGTAGGTGGTGGTTGCTTGATGTGTTACCTTCCTCTTATTAAGTGAAGAATTTTGAATAATGTTACATGAGATTAATGACGGGATATGCTTATCTTGGTGACGATTCAGCAAATGTTGTGCTGATGAAGAGGATAGATTTCACATTCAGTGATTTTTTTTCCTTGATCGTTATAGGCCATCAGTATTTTATAATCATTGTCTGGTATTCATCAAAACTACATCTCGGCAGCTTTTTAATGAGCAAATGGAACAAGAGCAAGCAAAGGAACGTTATTTCAAATGTATATGCAAACAATGAGTGGCTGGTAATATGCAAATTGTTTAGTGTTAGTTTTAATTTATTTCTTTACCATCCCGTATACTATGGATGGGTTAAGATATTACGAGCTTCAACAACCTGAGTAACACTGTGTAGAGGAGGGTGGTTCGATCGAGTAGTTAATGAAGAGCTAAGAGAGATGTGTGGTAATAAAAATAATGTGGATGAAAGAGCTAAAGGTGTGCTGAAATGGTTATAATATATGGAGAGAATGGATGAGGAAAGACTGACAAAGAGGATATATGTATCAGAAGTTGTGGGAATAAGGAGAACAGGGAGACCAAATTGGAGAGAGAAGAATGCAGTGAAAAATATTTTGATCAATCTGGCGCCTGAACAAGCAGGAGGATGAAAGGCGTGCAAGGGATAGAGCGAACTGGAACGATGTGGTATAATGGGGTTGATGTGCTGTCAGTGGACTGATCCAGGGTATGTGAAGCGTCTGTGGTAAACCATGGAAAGGTCTGTGGGGCCTGGTTATGGATAGGGTGCTGTGGTTTCATTGCATTATATGTGACAGCTGGAGGATGGATGTAAGCGGATGTGGACTTTTTTCGTGTTTCCTGGCACCACCTTGCTGATGCGGGAAGCGGCGATCAAGTATAATGAATAAAATAATATAGATAAACACGAAAGGAAAGCTATGTAAACTACTATTAATTGAATACTAAAAATGAAATGTTTCTATAAGTGCTATATAGGGAATATGGAAGTGTGCATTGAGAAAACATCCCTGTGCCTGTACCTGGTATTTCAGTGTAACAAATATATGAAATGAATAATATTAGAAGGACGGCGACTTACAATAGATACAAATATGATGTATGATAAAATAATAACATATATAGGCCAACAGCGGAACAGACAAAGGAATGTAGGCTATTTTTTTCACTGTTTACATTACAAAGTTGCCACATTTGGCGGCCTTAGGCGTCTGATGCGAAAGACTAAAGAGTTCTTGCTTTACAAGTTTTCTTTGAGTGCTATATAATCTACCTTCTCTGTGAATATGTACATTGATAAATCGTGTCAAGTTGACTTGTCTACAAGCATGGAGTGTACTGCTGTGGCATCGCTGGCACCATGAGAGGGTGCTGGGGCAAGGGAGGAGGACGCCCGGGCATGGAATAGGACCCTGTGCTCAGTCAAGGCCAAGGGTTGGAGAGTGAAGGTGTTGAGGAAAGCTATCCTCTGTCCTCTTCACTCAACCTAAGTGTCTAAACCCCTCTATAGTCTTGCAAGTGTTCTTTACCTGTGTATCGACATTATAGTCATCGCTGAAGGAAAAACAGTGATAAGAAGTCATCACTTATTTGTGAACGGTTCTTGTTCATTTAGTGGTGAGTGAAGAAACCCTTATCCGGTACTTTAAATGTACAGTTAAACTGGTCACGGAACTCGAAGCTTGTTCCCTATACGAACACAGCAATAGAGAACAAGTACAAGCAGATAACTAACCCTGGTTTAGTGCCTATATAGTTCGAATATCCTAAATCGGATAGCTCACAACATATATATATATATATATATATATATATATATATATATATATATATATAGATAGATAGATAGATAGATATATGGATCATCTGGAGGTCTCCCAAACGTTTTTTAAAGCTAGGTTAGGTTAAGTTAGATTAGACTTCACCAGCTTAAGTTTGGTTTGTACTCTAACCCAATCAGATCAAACCAAACCTAATCTAACCAAGAAAAAACGTTGTGAGTCAGTCTTCCGGTGGTTTCTGATTTGCATTGCTAGTTTAAACAGCCATTTCAATCAAACTGTAAAAGTTGTAATAGAAACGACAATAGGAACATATTGTTATGTTTTCATTTGCTAAGAAAACAAGTTGAGCATCTCATGATGTTGGAATATTGGAAGAATGTGGAAAACACGAGAAGGCTCCCTAGTCCGCCAGACTTTTTTTTCTTTTCTTAGTTTAGACCCAGCCATTGTCGCATCGGTCCAAAACTCATCGCGCTAGCTTTTGTCTTCTAACTTGATCCCATATTGATATTTCCTTATCTCCTGTATGAATCTTATTATCTCAAATTGGAATCCATTTGTCACTCATATTGATAATTTTAGTACTTAATTCATATAGTTGATTATTGAGATCGAATTTTCCTATATTTGTATGAGAAATTGCAGGAGTAGTTGCTTATCTTATATATTCCTCTGTATGCTCTCAAGGAAACACAAATGAGAACTTTCTATTTAATAGTAATCAGTGAATTACATACTTTTACCCAGCATATTTTCCTCATCTGCAAAGTAATCCCTCCCAGTTTTATTGCTGAAACAAAAGCTATATATATATATATATATATATATATATATATATATATATATATATATATATATAACCTTTTCCCCCCAAAAGATAGAAATTTAATATGAAGGCATATTGCCACAGGCGGTAGATTTAAGTGCGTTCGTTACTGCATGTGTATTAAATGTCAAACTTTTTCAAGATAGATTACAAATGTTGCCATTCGGCACTTTACTTACCACAAAAAGAATACTCTTTAGGCAGTGAATATTGTTCCTTATGTTTTAGAGGACACCAGACCGTGAAAAAAAGACGAATAACGCTACAAGGATTTACTAAAAAGAAAAAAAAGAATCCTAATCTACTGAAGATGGTGCCCTTGACATACATACCACTGCTTAGACTGGGGAGGTATATACAAGAATAGACATATATATATATATATATATATATATATATATATATATATATATATATATATATATATAAACATATAGATAAAAAATGCGCAACAATAGTGTTTACGGAGTCAGAATCTGTAACCTACATCAAAAGTCCAGTGCACAAAATTACTGGTTATCGGCAATCCTTGTTAAACCCCTTTAGGTACACCACAGCGCAGTACAAAACCTAATGTAAGATGATATAAGTACCCGTACAAAGTATGATGCAGAACAATCTCATTAAAAAGGTGTAGTAAGAGACTATGGGTACAAAACACGTCTAGAGGAATGTGGTTACAAAATATTGTGTAACCCAACCTGGGGACAAACATATGGAGGAGAACCTGGATATAAACATGATGCGGCAGAAGAATCTAGGCATAACACATGATGTAATTGGAGAATTAGAATATAAAACAGGATGCAGTCATACGAGTGTAGCAATAACAAAGTCACACTCGTGCTTGCACCCTGCAGGCTGGGGCACAGTCCAATGGTGAACTATGAACCACGAAGAACCTCGTCCCATGAACTGGTTTGTTCTTTACTCCTGTGAATGACTATTTAGCTAAAGTTAGACACCAGTTTTATTAAGTACGGTATTGATATACTTCCAGCAAAAGATAGATGTAATGTGTACTTCGTCCGAAGAGACGATTTTGAACACCGTTTCAACAAAATGAGAGAATTAAGATATAAGTTCAGGTATACCGGATAATGTTGCCAAATTATGCCACGGACTGGGTATGACATCTGTGATGTATCTTGTAAGCCCTTTACCAAGGTTCGTTGTTATGACAGTGCAACGGTGATGAACCTTTTGTCTTTATATTTACATGAACTTCCTCTCGGCTTCTGTACCGTTCTGTTCTGACTTTCATGTCTTGACATGTATTATATACGTATGCTATTACACCGTCCATACCTAAATAACGTTTACAAGCCGAAGTTTAAAAGAACTACATATTTCCATATTGCAATGATGGAAATGATTGGATATCTTGCTAGTAGTAGTTTAGACAGTAGCCATGGTTCTCAGGATGATTTAGAGCGTTCAGATGTATTTACGTGATAGAAAACATTAAGAGCTGTAGCCATTAATGAACTGGCAAGTTTGTTATACTGAATTGTTTCCATGCCTCCCTTCCCCATCTAAAAGAAAAAAGAAAATCCTTGTAAGCGAATTGGAAATCACGTCTTAATCTCACTTCTTAGAGAATTTGAAAATGTCTTTAGATACATTATATGATGAAAGTGTGAGTGATCTACTCACAGTCGTAAGGTTTATGAATATGTTCAAATGATTTTGGTTATATGGACCATTAGTCAAGTGTTATGTGACGGGTCGGACTATGAGTTAAAGCTTAAAAAAACATTTCTTCTCAAGTCCACTTGAGTTTCAGTATCAATTGGATTGCTGTTTGGGAACATTCAACCTGCTATCATGACTTTTTTGCTTTCTCTAGATTATACTAAAGATATTTTGCAATTTACCTTGTAACTAGTTTCTGCATAATGACAAAATGCAGGTTTGACGTTGAGCCGCCTTCATTGACTTGAGTTTTGATTTCGTCTTCAAGAAATTACCTATTGACATGTCCAGAAGTGACTGATTTCAGATACATAGAAAGGACAAGAAATGTAATGGGATTTTGATTTCGTCTTCAGGAAATGACGTATTGACAGGTCCAAATGTAACTGATTTCAGATATACAAAAATAAGAAATGTAATATAAGGCACGGCTCTTACTCTGGTTTAAGATGTGAAAACTGCAAACCTTCATGTGTGTGTGTGTGTGTGTGTGTGTGTATGTGTGTGTGTGTTGAGTTTCTTGTCATGAGGAAGTTAATTGTGTTGGTGAGTAAGACTCCAAACAACCACCATGGCGACTTGCACATCCTAGCCAGCCTTCCACACTACAGCTATTTATAACTGCACTGCTTCAAGGCTAATTCCCTTCTTCTCTGTAGTGAGCTAACATGAGTGAGTAGAGTCAGCTTTACAGGATAAAGGATTTTTTCCTTTAAAACATGCTTGTTATACTGGGGTATTCTTTTACTGTTTGTTGTACATGAAATGATCCGCCATCGCTCGTTTTTGTGTACTAGACGCAATTGAAAGTGTAAGGTCTTTGTAGAAGAGTGGGAGGTTGTTCAAAGACAGTGGCTTTGACTGAAGGAAATCATGAAGATGTGACATCTGAACAGCTTTCGGTGAGGGTCCCGATATATTCTAATATTTGGTATCTTTGTACAGGAATGGTATAATGAAAGTGCAATTAGGGACTTGATAAAATGTTCCTGAGGGTAAGAAGTCGGTGCCTGCTGGCCGCCCTGCTGCAAGGGCTCTCGTGGGCAGCCTGGGCCCTGCCAGATACTACGGACCCACAGGCTCTTTGTATGCCTGAAAGAGACTTAAAAGAATTTAATAACTTTCTAAAGAATGAAAACTTCACACAAAGATCTCGTCGCCAGGCGAGCGGTTTTCAACAGCACCAATGGAGTACCCCAGAGCTTGGAAACGAACAAATTCTGGAGAAGATTCGAACTGCCTCTTCGACCAAGCTTGCGTCACCAACTAGTCTGAGCGCGAAATTCTCACAGGGTTACATAGACCTGGGCTCACGGGATCCAGTGGAAGAGGGCGCCGCCACCTTAGCCTTCGTGTTCGACACAACGGGATCCATGTCGGACGACATGCAACAAGTTAAAGATGGCGCGGGTAAAATCCTCTCTACAGTGCTGGAAAAGTTTGAGCGACCCATCCACAACTATGTCTTCGTTCCATTCCATGACCCAGGTAAGTTTGTTGGCTATCCTTTTCTTCGCCTGCTTTTATGATCAATAAATCTTGTTTTAGTTTCTAAACTCTTTCAGGAAATTTAGTCTGATAGGTGTTATGGAGGTGTTTCAGATAAACATTGTTGCACCTTTTACTTTTGAATACGAGATTCTAAATCCACCCAACCTTAGCGCATCGTACACTATGTTGGATTATTGTAGCTCTAGACTTCTTTGCAAAAAAAAAAAAAATGCACTGGAGCAAGTGAGGATATATGTAGACGGCGCTTTTGCAGACATGTGGTTACGTGTCTATACAACGTTCATTAAGTTATGACGCCATTAAGGAAAAAGACTATTTTGGTTAACTTATTATGAAAGCTTTTTGCTTGGTTCTGCATTATTTTCAATTGAGGTTTACAACTGTAAAGTAGCATGATGGTGACATACGTCTTAATTGACTCGAATGCGAATAAATAAGACGATGCGAGGAAATTCTCGCCGGTTAATGAGTGCCATGTGCATCGCCGGCATGTTTAACATCTTATTCCCAACCTGGGACTCGGGTACGCTGAGGCAGTGTTGCCAAACCAAATAAGAATGTCGCTTGATCTACCCTCAGATACCGCTAGAAAAAAAAAAAAATATGTAGCGTGAGGGAAATGTTGCTACAAAAGTAGCATGATAAAAGATTATTTCTGTGTATGAGAATGTCACTTCATTCTCTATTCGAATCTAGCGCTATTCCAGTTAATTATTCTTTGGTCTATGGTATCGTTACATGATTACTGTGAGCGTGGGCTTCCAAGCACAAGTATTTGCCCTTGCTCAGAGCTGTGTAAATAAGTTACCTACCTTGAATTTTGAAAATTTGTTGTAAAACTATATAGATCATTTACTTCGATGCATATATGTATGTTAATCCTTGACCTTTTTTGTGTGTTGCACCCATTCTAAACCCTCCTCAAAAAAAAGTCCATGATTATGAGCACCCTGATTCTGATATCTGATTACAAGCCTCCCTCGTATCAATTTATGACATCACACTCTAGCAGTTCGTGATTATAACATTTGTCGCTGTAATCAGAGGACGATGGTTGTTTCAGTCAGTTGGCATAATTTGAACTTACAACGCTTGATTTTTTTTTTTTCATTTCCATGTCCATTGTGAGGCTGCTTTTATATCTAACGTCATCTAGCCATTCCATACGAAAGTGCTTCATATATGTCTTACTCATGTTAGTTTTTTCTTGCATGTATTACTCATCAGGCGGAGTACTGAGTCAAGTTGGTGGAACACTGGGAGTCATTTGCCGAGAGGTTCAAGAGGTTAATGAATTCCTGATACACTAGTTTCAATTCATCTTCCAAGTGTTAGCTTATTAAGTAGTATTCCACGTCCTCTGTGTGAACAGCAGTCTACAAAATAACAAAAACACTCATCAGGTCATTAGGCTATTAGCTCATTATTATAAATTAGATAACGATAAATGTCAACTCATCGTGATAATCGTGTATTGAACGTGTTTCAAAGAGGGTATTCAATATGTCACTCAGTGAACGTAATTTACATTGCCTTCATATGTCTCGTGATAATGCTATATTTAGCAAGAAATTGTAGACAATTACTAAGTTGGCAATATTGGCTGCCTGCTGTTTACAATGTTAACTTACTATCATTTGTTATATACTGAAGAGAAGGACATTTTGAAATAATTTTTTCTGATTTCTGTCGTAAGCAAAGATAAGATATGATCACCAGGGTTAGGGGTGAATGAAATACAGTATCATGTTTTGATATCATGGCCCTTTATTATGAGTACACGAAAGACCTTTTATTTTTGGAAGTAATTACCGACATGAATTCTTGGAACGGACGTTGTGATCAGTCTGTTGTGTCTATTATACCGTGGTTAGAATGATACCAGTTTGGAAGACGTTGATTTTGGTGTGAGGGATGGCGACAGATAAAGTCTCGGTACAACAATTATACAGTGAACAAACGTTATTCAGCCACCTATTACAACCTCGCTTGCAGTATGATACGAAGGTGGACAACCAAAGAAGAGGCAAGTTATATGAGATACAGCTCGCGTATTATCCTTTATGTTTATGAAGTAGTTCTTAAGTTATCCAGTTTCCAAAAAGTTTGTCATGAATATCGTTGTAAATGTATTGGTCGCAAGGTGGGATCTAAAACATGAGAGCAACAGATCATTATTTGCTGCTGTCCTCGCTGGTTCATCAAATCATTGATGTACTCAGATGTTAACCCGGATATCCGGCACAAATCAAATTGGTACCAAACTAATATTTTTTTTTGGTAGTGTTGCCTGACATGTACTCCAGCAAGCTACATGTCTGGAATGATATGTAGCAGAAAGATCAAGATGGCTATGTCAAGGACTGATCACGCACAGCAACCAAACAAGCGATGCCACAAAACGGAGGCTACACAGGAAACGTAATCGTAGCTATGGGGAGGGGTGTGGGGGAAGGTTGTTAGTGGTCCTTGACCCAGATTATTATTACATGGTCGTGTTGTAAGCCTGTAACTTCTCTCGTTTCTTGACATTAACAATGTTAGTAGGGCAAGGTACTTCAGGTGGAGGGGTTGGATGAACTTATTATCGCACCTTTTGTTTATTCCTTGATATAATCTACTTTTTTCTTACCTAAAGTTAGCAAGTATGAGCAAATTGCATTTCGTTTTCCCGATTCCTTACGGGTAAAATATGGAAATCATATTTTTTTATGAATTAAGATCCCGCAGTCACGCTGGGCCCTATAATTATAATCTACCGTCGAACTGAATAGATACTTAGCGGTATCTAACACGGAGTTTGCTATCACTGTATATCATTAGAATCGGAAGTAAGTAAATAATCTTAACAGTACAAAAATAGTTTCTTAATTAGTGTGACAATAAAAGGACGTATATTTGAACAGTTCAGTATTCACTGAGTCCCGAATCCAAGGATATACAACTGATAACCTTCCGTTGTCCTCAATATTAATATTAACATTTCTCTTATCCGTCTATCTATTCCTTCCTCTTATACAATATCAAATGCCTACTGGTTATAATGCTACCTGTAGCTTCTCCGAAGCGTATCCTTAAACTTAGGGATATTCTGTGGAGATAATATAAGCGGCATTACATCCAGTCACCATTTGAAAGGCATGAGAGCATGGAACATCTGGAGAAGATAGGAGGAACTGAGAAACGTTAAGAGTATAATTGTGATAAAGGTAGGAGTTAATCCAAAACCTCTCCATAAATTCACCAAGTTGACTTACAGAGCAGCTAGGCCGGTAGGAATTCTAATGGAAAAGTTGTAGAGGATATGGTAACGAATGGGAAGTGCAATTAACAGGTTTAAAGTCGTTTTCTTAGTGAAAGACACTATTGCTTAAACACCAGTGACATGGAAAGGGGAGGCGGTCTTTAAAAAAAATTAAGATATCTTGAAAAGACACGCTGCTAAAGAACCTTGACCCATATAAGGCTCATGATCCTCATGTTGGGGCCTCCATCCATATAAGATTCATGATCTTGAAGTTTAAGTGTGCAGAAATGATCACAAATGAATTGCGATGTTGTTCAAGATATCATAGGAGGAAGGTGACATGCCAAGAGAATGGAAAAGGGCAAAGGAGATCGCGAAGTTGAGCTGATCTACAGACCATTCCCTTTGGTGAGTGATCTGTTAATATCGAAAAAAAAATTTGACTGAATGACTACTCTCAAGGACAAACTGCTGAAGTGAGAAGCAACACAGATTCAAGGAAAAGGGAAAGTTTATGTGTTACAAACCTCATAGATCAAAAGTGAAAGTTGAACGAGGTGTGTGAATATGGACAGCAAAAACATTTGAAATTGCAACACATGGATGGTTGGTAAAGAAGCTGTAGCTTCGGGCAGGAATTAGGGAAAGACTTCTTTGAGCGACAGAAAATTACCTGACAGGAGGAGCAAGGGACGTATGAGCCATTTAGAATATATATATATATATATATATATATATATATATATATATATATATATATATATATATATATATTTTTTTTTTTTCTTTTTCTTTTTCTTTTAAACTATTCGCCATTTCCCGCGTTAGCGAGGTAGCGTTAGGAACACAGGACTGGGCCTTTTTTGGAATATCCTCACCTGGCCCCCTCTGTTCCTTCTTTTGGAAAATTAAAAAAAAAAAAAAACGAGAGGGGAGGATTTCCAGCCCCCGCTCCCTCCCCTTTTAGTCGCCTTCTACGACACGCAGGGAATACGTGGGAAGTATTCTTAATCCCCTATCCCCAGGGATAATATATATATATATATATATATATATATATATATATATATATATATATATATATATATATATATATATATATATATATCCCATGGGATAGGGGAGAAAGAACACTTCCCACGTATTCCCTGCGTGTTGTAAAAGGCGACTAAAAGTGGAGGGAGCGGGGGCGTTGGAAATCCCTCCCTCCAGTTGTTACTTCTCTAGAAGGAAAAGAGAACGGGGCCAAGTGAGGATCTTCCCTCTTAGGCTCTGAGCTCAGTTCTCAGTGCTAGCTCGCTAACGTGGGAAATGGCAAATATATATATATATATATATATATATATATATATATATATATATATATATATATATATATATATATATATATGTATATATATATATATATATATATATATATATATATATATATATATATATATATATATATATATATATATATATTTTTTTTTTTATACTATTCGCCATTTCCCGCGATAGCGAGGTAGCGTTAAGAACAGAGGACTGGGTCTTTGAGGGAATATCCTCACCTGGCCCCTTCTCTGTTCCTTCTTTTGGAAAATTAAAAAAAAAACGAGAGGGGAGGATTTCCAGCCCCCCGCTCCCTTCCCTTTTAGTCGCCTTCTACGACATGCAGGGAATACGTGGGAAGTATTCTTTCTCCCCTATCCCCAAAAGAAGGAACAGAGAATTGGGCCAGGTGAGGGTATTCCCTCAAGGCCCAGTCCTCTGTTCTTAACGCTACCTCGCTAATGCGGGAAATGGCGAATAGTTTGAAAGAAAAGAAAGATATATATATATATATATATATATATATATATATATATATATATATATATATATATATATATATATATATATATATATATATATATATATATATATATATCTCCATTCAAACTCACCTCCCAATTGACTTGACCCTCGACCCTACTGTACCTAATAACCTTGCTCTTATTCACATTTACTCTTAACTTTCTTCTTTCACACACTTTACCAAACTCAGCCACCAGCTTCTGCAGTTTCTCACATGAATCAGCCACCAGCGCTGTATCATCAGCGAACAACAACTGACTCACTTCCCAAGCTCTCTCATCCCCAAGAGACTTCATACTTGCCCCTCTTTCCAAAACTCTTGCATTCACCTCCCTAACAACCCCATCCATAAACAAATTAAACAACCATGGAGACATCACACACCCCTGCCGCAAACCTACATTCACTGAGAACCAATCACTTTCCTCTCTTCCTACACGTACACATGCCTTACATCCTCGATAAAAACTTTTCACTGCTTCTAACAACTTGCCTCCCACACCATATATTCTTAATACCTTCCACAGAGCATCTCTATCAACTCTATCATATGCCTTCTCCAGATCCATAAATGCTACATACAAATCCATTTGCTTTTCTAAGTATTTCTCACATACATTCTTCAAAGCAAACACCTGATCCACACATCCTCTACCACTTCTGAAACCACACTGCTCTTCCCCAATCTGATGCTCTGTACATGCCTTCACCCTCTCAATCAATACCCTCCCATATAATTTACCAGGAATACTCAACAAACTTATACCTCTGTAATTTGAGCACTCACTCTTATCCCCTTTGCCTTTGTACAATGGCACTATGCACGCATTCCGCCAATCCTCAGGCACCTCACCATGAGTCATACATACATTAAATAACCTTACCAACCAGTCAACAATACAGTCACCCCCTTTTTTAATAAATTCCACTGCAATACCATCCAAACCTGCTGCCTTGCCGGCTTTCATCTTCCGCAAAGCTTTTACTACCTCTTCTCTGTTTACCAAATCATTTTCCCTAACCCTCTCACTTTGCACACCACCTCGACCAAAACACCCTATATCTGCCACTCTATCATCAAACACATTCAACAAACCTTCAAAATACTCACTCCATCTCCTTCTCACATCACCACTACTTGTTATCACCTCCCCATTTGCGCCCTTCACTGAAGTTCCCATTTGCTCCCTTGTCTTACGCACTTTATTTACCTCCTTCCAGAACATCTTTTTATTCTCCCTAAAATTTAATGGAGGAAGTGAAGTGTTTTAGATATCTGGGAGTGGATCTGGCAGCGGATGGAACCATGGAATCGGAAGTGGATCATAGGGTGGGGGAGGGGGCGAAAATTCTGGGAGCCTTGAAGAATGTGTGGAAGTCGAGAACATTATCTCGGAAAGCAAAAATGGGTATGTTTGAAGGAATAGTGGAACCAACAATGTTGTATGGTTGCGAGGCGTGGGCTATGGATAGAGTGGTGCGCAGGAGGATGGATGTGCTGGAAATGAGATGTTTGAGGACAATGTGTGGTGTGAGGTGGTTTGATCGAGTAAGTAATGTAAGGGTAAGAGAGATGTGTGGAAATAAAAAGAGCGTGGTTGAGAGAGCAGAAGAGGGTGTTTTGAAATGGTTTGGGCACATGGAGAGAATGAGTGAGGAAAGATTGACCAAGAGGATATATGTGTCAGAGGTGGAGGGAACGAGGAGAAGAGGGAGACCAAATTGGAGGTGGAAAGATGGAGTGAAGAAGATTTTGTGTGATCGTGGCCTGAACATGCAGGAGGGTGAAAGGAGGGCAAGGAATAGAGTGAATTGGATCGATGTGGTATACCGGGGTTGACGTGCTGTCAGTGGATTGAATCAGGGCATGTGAAGCGTCTGGGGTAAACCATGGAAAGCTGTGTAGGTATGTATATTTGCGTGTGTGGATATATGTATATACATGTGTATGGGGGTGGGTTGGGCCATTTCTTTTGTCTGTTTCCTTGCGCTACCTCACAAACGCGGGAGACAGCGACAAAGCAAAAAAAAAAAAAAAAAAATATATATATATATATATATATATATATATATATATATATATATATATATATATATATATATATATATATATATATATATGCCTTAGCCACTAGTGGTGGATGAACAGCTGAGTTGACTGTAGGGCGACTGCCACAACCAGGAATTGAACCTATACGCTTGACCCTGGGCAGTCCTTGAATGCACCATGGTCAGAAATGCTAAATGCTGCTTTTTCAGCATTATTACTAAATCCAGAGCCTCATAAAATCTTTTATAACAGTGATTTGATTAAATATGCTAATCTTGATGTACAAAGTTTTTAATGCTGTAGCAAGTTGCAAGATTCTTCCATTGCACGGCTGATGTACATCCTTGCCCCTCTTCTCATCCTCTGAGAGGGTGCCTCTTTTGCTTGATTGTCTTAGCTGTATTGGTAATTAGAATCCAAGCAGCACTACACTGTGTCTATTTATGACTTCTTAAAGTTTGTTATTGCATTACAGAGGTGGGACCCATAACTGTCACAGCTGATCCAAAGGAATTTCAGGAGTCATTAAATCAGTCATTCATCTTTGGTGGTGGTGACTGTCCTGAGATGGCTTTAAGAGCAATCAAGAGGGCTCTTGAAGTTAGTCTTCCATCCTCTTATATCTATGTCTTCACTGATGCTCGTGCTAAAGACTTTTATCTTTTGGATGATGTACTGAAACTAATACAAAAGAAGCAGTCACAGGTCAGTGCATTCCTGTGGTGTTATGTAATTTGTATCAGTACAACAGTGGTATGGTTTTTAATTAAAGGAATATCAAAGTAATCAACAAATATGTTTCTTTCCTGTAAGTATGGTTTAATTTTAGATGAGATCAGAAGAATGAGGCATATATCTTTGTGCATATTACATTGACACCAAGCTAGATTAAGTTTAAAATTTTAGAATTATGAATATCATCTTTCTTTAGTGGCATTAGAACTGATCATGATTAAAAGATTTGTAAAGACACCCCAGCTAAAAGTATCCTATCCTTGACAGGTGGTATTTGTGATGACGGGGGATTGTGGTAATCACTCTCATGTAGGCTACAAAGCTTTTGAGATTATTGCATCCACTTCTTCTGGCCAAATCTTCCATCTAGATAAAAGTGATGTTAAGGAGGTTTGTTACCACTGTATTTAACTTATGTAATAGATTGTTTCATTGAAGACAAACACAGGTATAAAAACAGTGAGGGTTATGACAATAAGAGTTCATATTGTTGAGTTTTATTCTATGGATGTGGTATTTATTGAATGACTTTCTTTGATCATTTTTGTTGTATTTTTTTATGAATTACAGGCTCACTTTTCTAACCAAAGAACTATGTAGTAATCTTTTAAGTGTAGTATAACAGTTTTTCTCATTTGGAAAGGATTTTGTATTCTACTTTGATTCTGTTTGATTTCATCACCCTAATAATTTCAACTAATACATGTAGGTATGTCTTTAAAGGTTACAACAGCTGACATGCTTTGTGCTTTAATCACAAAACATGTTTTGATAGGGAAAAAAGAAACCAATATAGTTCTTACTGTCCTCCTGTTAAATATGATGGCTTAGCTTCATTTGTACAGCTCGGTATGATCATTTGTGACGCTAATAATAAGTTATTTCATATGCCTATCTCTACAGATCAGTATGCAGGTTGAGGATCAAAAGGCTATTCATTTATAGCAGATATGGATGTTTCTTGCTTCTTAATACATGCACATTGTTGGTTGCCACTTTAAGTTGTATTTGCTTAATAAATTTCCAAAGGCTTAGGACTTCAATAATTTTCCCAACTGTGGCTGCACACCTTAGTCTATATACCTTGTATGTCTGTATTTCTTTACTATCTTGGAGCCTGTCTTGTCTTCACATTCCAGGTTCTAAATTTTGTGAGGCTGTCACTGGACTCCCGTAAAGTGAATCTGCTGTCCATTGATCGTGAAAGTGAGGGTCCTGGTGAAGAAAATTTGCCACTCCAGATTGACCGAACACTCAAACAGTTCACCATCTCTGTTTCTGGAGAGAAACCCAAAATTCAGGTGAGATTTTTCCCATATCATTTGAGATTATACAATAAGAAAGGGATTGCTGTTTTGGGTATAAAGAAACCTTCAGAAACCAAATGATATAATGTTCTTAATACATGTTAACATTGTCTCTGATAGACTTTTATTGATACTTTTATAGGATTCTAAACAGACTGTAGATATGCTGTCTTATGAGAATAGAAATAGTGTATAGTTTGGATCTGTTTTTAGAGTATAGGCTTATCATCCAAGTGTACATTAATGGTAGCCTTTCTTCTGTTGTGCATAATTTTACTGGAGGGCTTGACTTTAGTTTCATGATGACAAGGATTTTGTTATCTTCTCACCCATGGAAATATCTTCATAATTCTTTGAATGAGCTGTTTCTTATTTGGATTTTAATGCTGTTTTATTTTGCAAAATAAGTTATATCCATGAGGATTAACTTACCTTGACCAGAAATCATGTGAGTATGGTAGGTTGATGTTCACAAGGAAAAAATGACTTTATAGCAACTTGCGTAGGCACATTATGTCTAGAGATTGAGGTGAGTGTTATGAAGAAGGTATCTACTCTTACCATTCACATGCTTATGGGAGCTAGGAATGAGTATAGCAGAATAAGAAAAGAGTTGCAGAGAAATTTTGAAAAGAATATTGTGGATAATACAGGAGAAAATAAAATTTTTTTCCATAAACTTGTTAGAGATAGATTGTTGATTTAAGAGCAGCTGATCAGGTTATGGGATTCAGAGGGAAAAATAGTAGAGGATGATGTGAGGAACTGAATAACAACTTCAAAAGTGTTTTTGCTGTGGAAGAAATTAATAGCCCTATCACTAGTGAGATGAGGTGGCGAGGAGGCTTTAGAAAGTATTGATATATCATTGCTTCCAGATCCCCCCCCCCAGCTTGTGACTCATTTCTGCTTTCATATATGAATATATGTGTGTATGAATATGTACTTGTGTATATATGTATGTTTATGTGTATATGTTGATAAGTATATGTATGTATCTGTATGGGAGTTTACGTATATGAGTGGATGGTTTTTTCTTCATCTGTTTCCTGGCACCACCTCACTGATGTGGGAAAGGGTGATCAAGTATAATAAGTAAGTATAGATGTGTATATGTGTACCCAATAACAGACTGTTTTTCATAATGGAAAGGCTTAGATGTAGAAGTGCATGGAAACAGTTGGAAGAAGGTTACTTGATGAGTAATGATCAGAACTGTTTATATGGTTACCCAAAGGTTTGGATTAGCCAGCCCAGATTAACTGGAAAATACCAGTCAACTTCGCATTAAGAAGGTGAGTTGTAGAGGAATTTAATCCTTGTCTCTCTTTAGATCTTTGGTCCACAAGGGGAAGATATAAGCCAGGATAAAGAAGTGGAGAATCTTCTAGCACTGGACAATGTAAAGATTGTAGGAGTAAAGGAGCCATCACCAGGTGAGTGCTACTTCATTGACAACAAGCATTTATAAAGCTTCATGAATAAGCTTTGCAACACTTTTATAAAGGGTATAAAAACTTGAAGATTGTGTAGTGTGAAGAAGTAATAAAGAAGGTGCATGGATGGTATGATTATGTAGAATGTATTGCAAATTATATGCTGATTAGGAAGATATATTGTTGTACAAATGAAGATGATAAGTAGGAGAGGTAGACCACGGATCAGATTGTTAGATATAGTAAGAGTATTAGAAGGCTCGAGATATTTTAGATGAAGATGTGAGAGGAATAATTTAGATTGTTCACAATGAAAGTATTTTGTTTATGAAAATGGTATGAATGGAAACTTTGGTTTCAGTTTAATGTGAAATAAAAATTCTTTGAAAATTGTGGTCAGAATTGTGGAATTTCATGTTTCACTTGTTCCAACGCACTCATTGGATGAATAGATAGAAGACATTAGGTAGTGCTGCAAAGTGGTTAAGAAAAAGAAATGTCAGTAAGAGAGAGGGCAGTCATCCTTTGCACTGGTCAGGCAAAGCTATGTACATTATGTTTTCCCCTGGTATCTGCATTCTTAGTAAATTGGCTTTTGGCAGGTCGTTACAACATCTCAGTGGGCAGTGAGAGCAAGTACACTGTACGGGCAACTGGACTCTCCTCTCTTAACTTTGAGCATGGGTTTTCACTTAAACCTACTACTAATTTTAAAGAGACCTACCATAGACCCATCAAAGGTAAGATACCCAAGAGTGATTTCAGAATTGTACATGTCTATGTTATTGTCAAGCTTCATTTGCATGATATTAGTAAACACTTTATTTATAGTTGATTTGTGAACAGAGTTTTAGTAAAAAGTTATTTCAACTATGTAGTATTTTATTTTGACATGGATAATCATCATACCCATATTGTATTTTATTGACCTTTGCTGTCAGTACACTGCAATGATGGTTATCCACACCCTATTTATTATAAAAAAGTAAAGGTAAGGGAATCTTGATTCCAGTATGGTTTTGAAACACTTTATTCTTATCTAAAAGTGGTTAAAAAGACAGTATAAGCTTGTTAAATTGCAATTATGAATTACTGATAATGTTTATGTTTCTATGCAATGGGTACTGTAATTGTACAAGGTCAGCTCTGCTTCTTAAATGCTAGACTATGTGTAACTGCTGCCCATCCTTACCATAACACCAGCTTCCCACATCCTCCACCAAGAAATCTACCTCTTGCTCACTTAACAAAATGCAGGTGTTTGCTGCCATTATCCGCTCATAACCTGCCTCCTCATAGATATATATTGTCAAACATTTTATTTTGACCTATGAATACATACATGTGAGAAATACTTAGAAAAGCAAATGGATTTGTATGTAGCATTTATGGATCTGGAGAAGGCATATCATAGAGTTGATAGAGATGCTCTGTGGAAGGTATTAAGAATATATGGTGTGGGAGGCAAGTAGTTAGAAGCAGTGAAAAGTTTTTATCAAGGATGTAAGGCATGTGTATGTGTAGGAAGAGAGGAAAGTGATTGGTTCTCAGTGAATGTAGGTTTGCGGCAGGGGTGTGTGATGTCTCCATGGTTGTTTAATTTGTTTATGGATGGGGTTGTTAGGGAGGTGAATGCAAGAGTTTTGGAAAGAGGGGCAAGTATGAAGTCTGTTGGGGATGAGAGAGCTTGGGAAGTGAGTCAGTTGTTGTTCGCTGATGATACAGCGCTGGTGGCTGATTCATGTGAGAAACTGCAGAAGCTGGTGACTGAGTTTGGTAAAGTGTGTGAAAGAAGAAAGTTAAGTGTAAATGTGAATAAGAGCAAGGTAATTAGGTACAGTAGGGTTGAGGGTCAAGTCAATTGGGAGGTAAGTTTGAATGGAGAAAAACTGGAGGAAGTAAAGTGTTTTAGATATCTGGGAGTGGATCTGACAGCGGATGGAACCGTGGAAGCAGAAGTGGATCATAGGGTGGGGGAGGGGGCGAAAATCCTGGGAGCCTTGAAGAATGTGTGGAAGTCGAGAACATTATCTCGGAAAGCAAAAATGGGTATGTTTGAAGGAATAGTGGTTCCAACAATGTTGTATGGTAGCGAGGCGTGGGCTATGGATAGAGTTGTGCGCAGGAGGATGGATGTGCTGGAAATGAGATGTTTGAGGACAATGTGTGGTGTGAGGTGGTTTGATCGAGTAAGTAACGTAAGGGTAAGAGAGATGTGTGGAAATAAAAAGAGTGTGGTTGAGAGAGCAGAAGAGGGTGTTTTGAAATGGTTTGGGCACATGGAGAGAATGAGTGAGGAAAGATTGACCAAGAGGATATATGTGTCGGAGGTGGAGGGAACGAGGAGAAGAGGGAGACCAAATTGGAGGTGGAAAGATGGAGTGAAAAGATTTTGTGTGATCGTGGCCTGAACATGCAGGAGGGTGAAAGGAGGGCAAGGAATAGAGTGAATTGGATCGATGTGGTTATACCGGGGTTGACGTGCTGTCAGTGGATTGAATCAGGGCATGTGAAGCGTCTGGGGTAAACCATGGAAAGCTGTGTAGGTATGTATATTTGCGTGTGTGGATATATGTATATACATGTGTATGGGGGTGGGTTGGGCCATTTCTTTTGTCTGTTTCCTTGCGCTACCTCACAAACGCGGGAGACAGCGACAAAGCAAAAAAAAAAAAAAAAAAAAAAAAATATATATATATAATATATATATATATTATATAT
The DNA here is from genome assembly GCF_036320965.1 of Panulirus ornatus. Lineage (NCBI taxonomy): Eukaryota > Metazoa > Arthropoda > Malacostraca > Decapoda > Palinuridae > Panulirus > Panulirus ornatus. The sequence continues at coordinate 10,731,200 of NC_092291.1, forward strand.
TATATATATATATATATATATTTATATATTATATATATATTTATTTATATATATATATATATATATGCCTTAGCCACTAGTGGTGGATGAACAGCTGAGTTGACTGTAGGGCGACTGCCACAACCAGGAATTGAACCTATACGCTTGACTGGGCAGTCCTGAATGCACCATGGTCAGAAATGCTAAATGCTGCTTTTTCAGCATTATTACTAAATCCAGAGCCTCATAAAATCTTTTATAACAGTGATTTGATTAAATATGCTAATCTTGATGTACAAAGTTTTTAATGCTGTAGCAAGTTGCAAGATTCTTCCATTGCACGGTGATGTAATCCTTGCCCCTCTTCTCATCCTCTGAGAGGGTGCCTCTTTTGCTTGATTGTCTTAGCTGTATTGGTAATTAGAATCCAAGCAGCACTACACTGTGTCTATTTATGACTTCTTAAAGTTTGTTATTGCATTACAGAGGTGGGACCCATAACTGTCACAGCTGATCCAAAGGAATTTCAGGAGTCATTAAATCAGTCATTCATCTTTGGTGGTGGTGGACTGTCCTGAGATGGCTTTAAGAGCAATCAAGAGGGCTCTTGAAGTTAGTCTTCCATCCTCTTATATCTATGTCTTCACTGATGCTCGTGCTAAAGACTTTTATCTTTTGGATGATGTACTGAAACTAATACAAAAGAAGCAGTCACAGGTCAGTGCATTCCTGTGGTGTTATGTAATTTGTATCAGTACAACAGTGGTATGGTTTTTAATTAAAGGAATATCAAAGTAATCAACAAATATGTTTCTTTCCTGTAAGTATGGTTTAATTTTAGATGAGATCAGAAGAATGAGGCATATATCTTTGTGCATATTACATTGACACCAAGCTAGATTAAGTTTAAAATTTTAGAATTATGAATATCATCTTTCTTTAGTGGCATTAGAACTGATCATGATTAAAAGATTTGTAAAGACACCCCAGCTAAAAGTATCCTATCCTTGACAGGTGGTATTTGTGATGACGGGGGATTGTGGTAATCACTCTCATGTAGGCTACAAAGCTTTTGAGATTATTGCATCCACTTCTTCTGGCCAAATCTTCCATCTAGATAAAAGTGATGTTAAGGAGGTTTGTTACCACTGTATTTAACTTATGTAATAGATTGTTTCATTGAAGACAAACACAGGTATAAAAACAGTGAGGGTTATGACAATAAGAGTTCATATTGTTGAGTTTTATTCTATGGATGTGGTATTTATTGAATGACTTTCTTTGATCATTTTTGTTGTATTTTTTTATGAATTACAGGCTCACTTTTCTAACCAAAGAACTATGTAGTAATCTTTTAAGTGTAGTATAACAGTTTTTCTCATTTGGAAAGGATTTTGTATTCTACTTTGATTCTGTTTGATTTCATCACCCTAATAATTTCAACTAATACATGTAGGTATGTCTTTAAAGGTTACAACAGCTGACATGCTTTGTGCTTTAATCACAAAACATGTTTTGATAGGGAAAAAAGAAACCAATATAGTTCTTACTGTCCTCCTGTTAAATATGATGGCTTAGCTTCATTTGTACAGCTCGGTATGATCATTTGTGACGCTAATAATAAGTTATTTCATATGCTATCTCTACAGATCAGTATGCAGGTTGAGGATCAAAAGGCTATTCATTTATAGCAGATATGGATGTTTCTTGCTTCTTAATACATGCACATTGTTGGTTGCCACTTTAAGTTGTATTTGCTTAATAAATTTCCAAAGGCTTAGGACTTCAATAATTTTCCCAACTGTGGCTGCACACCTTAGTCTATATACCTTGTATGTCTGTATTTCTTTACTATCTTGGAGCCTGTCTTGTCTTCACATTCCAGGTTCTAAATTTTGTGAGGCTGTCACTGGACTCCCGTAAAGTGAATCTGCTGTCCATTGATCGTGAAAGTGAGGGTCCTGGTGAAGAAAATTTGCCACTCCAGATTGACCGAACACTCAAACAGTTCACCTCTCTGTTTCTGGAGAGAAACCCAAAATTCAGGTGAGATTTTTCCCATATCATTTGAGATTATACAATAAGAAGGGATTGCTGTTTTGGGTATAAAGAAACCTTCAGAAACCAAATGATATAATGTTCTTAATAATGTTAACATTGTCTCTGATAGACTTTTATTGATACTTTTATAGGATTCTAAACAGACTGTAGATATGCTGTCTTATGAGAATAGAAATAGTGTATAGTTTGGATCTGTTTTTAGAGTATAGGCTTATCATCCAAGTTGTACATTAATGGTAGCCTTTCTTCTGTTGTGCATAATTTTACTGGAGGGCTTGACTTTAGTTTCATGATGACAAGGATTTTGTTATCTTCTCACCCATGGAAATATCTTCATAATTCTTTGAATGAGCTGTTTCTTATTTGGATTTTAATGCTGTTTTATTTTGCAAAATAAGTTATATCCATGAGGATTAACTTACCTTGACCAGAAATCATGTGAGTATGGTAGGTTGATGTTCACAAGGAAAAAATGACTTTATAGCAACTTGCGTAGGCACATTATGTCTAGAGATTGAGGTGAGTGTTATGAAGAAGGTATCTACTCTTACCATTCACATGCTTATGGGAGCAAGGAATGAGTATAGCAGAATAAGAAAAGAGTTGCAGAGAAATTTTGAAAAGAATATTGTGGATAATACAGGAGAAAATAAAATTTTTTTCCATAAACTTGTTAGAGATAGATTGTTGATTTAAGAGCAGCTGATCAGGTTATGGGATTCAGAGGGAAAAATAGTAGAGGATGATGTGAGGAACTGAATAACAACTTCAAAAGTGTTTTTGCTGTGGAAGAAATTAATAGCCCTATCACTAGTGAGATGAGGTGGCGAGGAGGCTTTAGAAAGTATTGATATATCATTGCTTCCAGATCCCCCCCCCAGCTTGTGACTCATTTCTGCTTTCATATATGAATATATGTGTGTATGAATATGTACTTGTGTATATATGTATGTTTATGTGTATATGTTGATAAGTATATGTATGTATCTGTATGGGAGTTTACGTATATGAGTGGATGGTTTTTTCTTCATCTGTTTCCTGGCACCACCTCACTGATGTGGGAAAAGGGTGATCAAGTATAATAAGTAAGTATAGATGTGTATATGTGTACCCAATAACAGACTGTTTTTCATAATGGAAAGGCTTAGATGTAGAAGTGCATGGAAACAGTTGGAAGAAGGTTACTTGATGAGTAATGATCAGAACTGTTTATATGGTTACCCAAAGGTTTGGATTAGCCAGCCCAGATTAACTGGAAAATACCAGTCAACTTCGCATTAAGAAGGTGAGTTGTAGAGGAATTTAATCCTTGTCTCTCTTTAGATCTTTGGTCCACAAGGGGAAGATATAAGCCAGGATAAAGAAGTGGAGAATCTTCTAGCATGGACAATGTAAAGATTGTAGGAGTAAAGGAGCCATCACCAGGTGAGTGCTACTTCATTGACAACAAGCATTTATAAAGCTTCATGAATAAGCTTTGCAACACTTTTATAAAGGGTATAAAAACTTGAAGATTGTGTAGTGTGAAGAAGTAATAAAGAAGGTGCATGGATGGTATGATTATGTAGAATGTATTGCAAATTATATGCTGATTAGGAAGATATATTGTTGTACAAATGAAGATGATAAGTAGGAGAGGTAGACCACGGATCAGATTGTTAGATATAGTAAGAGTATTAGAAGGCTCGAGATATTTTAGATGAAGATGTGAGAGGAATAATTTAGATTGTTCACAATGAAAGTATTTTGTTTATGAAAATGGTATGAATGGAAACTTTGGTTTCAGTTTAATGTGAAATAAAAATTCTTTGAAAATTGTGGTCAGAATTGTGGAATTTCATGTTTCACTTGTTCCAACGCACTCATTGGATGAATAGATAGAAGACATTAGGTAGTGCTGCAAAGTGGTTAAGAAAAAGAAATGTCAGTAAGAGAGAGGGCAGTCATCCTTTGCATGGTCAGGCAAAGCTATGTACATTATGTTTTCCCCTGGTATCTGCTTTCTTAGTAAATTGGCTTTTGGCAGGTCGTTACAACATCTCAGTGGGCAGTGAGAGCAAGTACACTGTACGGGCAACTGGACTCTCCCTCTCTTAACTTTGAGCATGGGTTTTCACTTAAACCTACTACTAATTTTAAAGAGACCTACCATAGACCCGTAAAGGTAAGATACCAAGAGTGATTTCAGAATTGTACATGTCTATGTTATTGTCAAGCTTCATTTGCATGATATTAGTAAAACACTTGTATTTATAGTTGATTTGTGAACAGAGTTTTAGTAAAAAGTTATTTCAACTATGTAGTATTTTATTTTGACATGGATAATCATCATACCCATATTGTATTTTATTGACCTTTGCTGTCAGTACACTGCAATGATGGTTATCCACACCCTATTTATTATAAAAAAGTAAAGGTAAGGGAATCTTGATTCCAGTATGGTTTTGAAACACTTTATTCTTATCTAAAAGTGGTTAAAAAGACAGTATAAGCTTGTTAAATTGCAATTATGAATTACTGATAATGTTTATGTTTCTATGCAATGGGTACTGTAATTGTACAAGGTCAGCTTGTTCTTAAATGCTAGACTATGTGTAACTGCTGCCCATACTTACCATAACACCAGCTGGAGGAAGTGAAGTGTTTTAGATATCTGGGAGTGGATCTGGCAGCGGATGGAACCATGGAATCGGAAGTGGATCATAGGGTGGGGGAGGGGGCGAAAATTCTGGGAGCCTTGAAGAATGTGTGGAAGTCGAGAACATTATCTCGGAAAGCAAAAATGGGTATGTTTGAAGGAATAGTGGAACCAACAATGTTGTATGGTTGCGAGGCGTGGGCTATGGATAGAGTGGTGCGCAGGAGGATGGATGTGCTGGAAATGAGATGTTTGAGGACAATGTGTGGTGTGAGGTGGTTTGATCGAGTAAGTAATGTAAGGGTAAGAGAGATGTGTGGAAATAAAAAGAGCGTGGTTGAGAGAGCAGAAGAGGGTGTTTTGAAATGGTTTGGGCACATGGAGAGAATGAGTGAGGAAAGATTGACCAAGAGGATATATGTGTCGGAGGTGGAGGGAACGAGGAGAAGAGGGAGACCAAATTGGAGGTGGAAAGATGGAGTGAAGAAGATTTTGTGTGATCGTGGCCTGAACATGCAGGAGGGTGAAAGGAGGGCAAGGAATAGAGTGAATTGGATCGATGTGGTATACCGGGGTTGACGTGCTGTCAGTGGATTGAATCAGGGCATGTGAAGCGTCTGGGGTAAACCATGGAAAGCTGTGTAGGTATGTATATTTGCGTGTGTGGATATATGTATATACATGTGTATGGGGGTGGGTTGGGCCATTTCTTTTGTCTGTTTCCTTGCGCTACCTCACAAACGCGGGAGACAGCGACAAAGCAAAAAAAAAAAAAAAAAAAAATATATATATATATATATATATATATATATATATATATATATATATATATATATATATATATATATATATATATATATATGCCTTAGCCACTAGTGGTGGATGAACAGCTGAGTTGACTGTAGGGCGACTGCCACAACCAGGAATTGAACCTATACGCTTGACCCTGGGCAGTCCTTGAATGCACCATGGTCAGAAATGCTAAATGCTGCTTTTTCAGCATTATTACTAAATCCAGAGCCTCATAAAATCTTTTATAACAGTGATTTGATTAAATATGCTAATCTTGATGTACAAAGTTTTTAATGCTGTAGCAAGTTGCAAGATTCTTCCATTGCACGGTTGATGTACATCCTTGCCCCTCTTCTCATCCTCTGAGAGGGTGCCTCTTTTGCTTGATTGTCTTAGCTGTATTGGTAATTAGAATCCAAGCAGCACTACACTGTGTCTATTTATGACTTCTTAAAGTTTGTTATTGCATTACAGAGGTGGGACCCATAACTGTCACAGCTGATCCAAAGGAATTTCAGGAGTCATTAAATCAGTCATTCATCTTTGGTGGTGGTGACTGTCCTGAGATGGCTTTAAGAGCAATCAAGAGGGCTCTTGAAGTTAGTCTTCCATCCTCTTATATCTATGTCTTCACTGATGCTCGTGCTAAAGACTTTTATCTTTTGGATGATGTACTGAAACTAATACAAAAGAAGCAGTCACAGGTCAGTGCATTCCTGTGGTGTTATGTAATTTGTATCAGTACAACAGTGGTATGGTTTTTAATTAAAGGAATATCAAAGTAATCAACAAATATGTTTCTTTCCTGTAAGTATGGTTTAATTTTAGATGAGATCAGAAGAATGAGGCATATATCTTTGTGCATATTACATTGACACCAAGCTAGATTAAGTTTAAAATTTTAGAATTATGAATATCATCTTTCTTTAGTGGCATTAGAACTGATCATGATTAAAAGATTTGTAAAGACACCCCAGCTAAAAGTATCCTATCCTTGACAGGTGGTATTTGTGATGACGGGGGATTGTGGTAATCACTCTCATGTAGGCTACAAAGCTTTTGAGATTATTGCATCCACTTCTTCTGGCCAAATCTTCCATCTAGATAAAAGTGATGTTAAGGAGGTTTGTTACCACTGTATTTAACTTATGTAATAGATTGTTTCATTGAAGACAAACACAGGTATAAAAACAGTGAGGGTTATGACAATAAGAGTTCATATTGTTGAGTTTTATTCTATGGATGTGGTATTTATTGAATGACTTTCTTTGATCATTTTTGTTGTATTTTTTTATGAATTACAGGCTCACTTTTCTAACCAAAGAACTATGTAGTAATCTTTTAAGTGTAGTATAACAGTTTTTCTCATTTGGAAAGGATTTTGTATTCTACTTTGATTCTGTTTGATTTCATCACCCTAATAATTTCAACTAATACATGTAGGTATGTCTTTAAAGGTTACAACAGCTGACATGCTTTGTGCTTTAATCACAAAACATGTTTTGATAGGGAAAAAAGAAACCAATATAGTTCTTACTGTCCTCCTGTTAAATATGATGGCTTAGCTTCATTTGTACAGCTCGGTATGATCATTTGTGACGCTAATAATAAGTTATTTCATATGACTATCTCTACAGATCAGTATGCAGGTTGAGGATCAAAAGGCTATTCATTTATAGCAGATATGGATGTTTCTTGCTTCTTAATACATGCACATTGTTGGTTGCCACTTTAAGTTGTATTTGCTTAATAAATTTCCAAAGGCTTAGGACTTCAATAATTTTCCCAACTGTGGCTGCACACCTTAGTCTATATACCTTGTATGTCTGTATTTCTTTACTATCTTGGAGCCTGTCTTGTCTTCACATTCCAGGTTCTAAATTTTGTGAGGCTGTCACTGGACTCCCGTAAAGTGAATCTGCTGTCCATTGATCGTGAAAGTGAGGGTCCTGGTGAAGAAAATTTGCCACTCCAGATTGACCGAACACTCAAACAGTTCACCATCTCTGTTTCTGGAGAGAAACCCAAAATTCAGGTGAGATTTTTCCCATATCATTTGAGATTATACAATAAGAAAGGGATTGCTGTTTTGGGTATAAAGAAACCTTCAGAAACCAAATGATATAATGTTCTTAATACATGTTAACATTGTCTCTGATAGACTTTTATTGATACTTTTATAGGATTCTAAACAGACTGTAGATATGCTGTCTTATGAGAATAGAAATAGTGTATAGTTTGGATCTGTTTTTAGAGTATAGGCTTATCATCCAAGTGTACATTAATGGTAGCCTTTCTTCTGTTGTGCATAATTTTACTGGAGGGCTTGACTTTAGTTTCATGATGACAAGGATTTTGTTATCTTCTCACCCATGGAAATATCTTCATAATTCTTTGAATGAGCTGTTTCTTATTTGGATTTTAATGCTGTTTTATTTTGCAAAATAAGTTATATCCATGAGGATTAACTTACCTTGACCAGAAATCATGTGAGTATGGTAGGTTGATGTTCACAAGGAAAAAATGACTTTATAGCAACTTGCGTAGGCACATTATGTCTAGAGATTGAGGTGAGTGTTATGAAGAAGGTATCTACTCTTACCATTCACATGCTTATGGGAGCTAGGAATGAGTATAGCAGAATAAGAAAAGAGTTGCAGAGAAATTTTGAAAAGAATATTGTGGATAATACAGGAGAAAATAAAATTTTTTTCCATAAACTTGTTAGAGATAGATTGTTGATTTAAGAGCAGCTGATCAGGTTATGGGATTCAGAGGGAAAAATAGTAGAGGATGATGTGAGGAACTGAATAACAACTTCAAAAGTGTTTTTGCTGTGGAAGAAATTAATAGCCCTATCACTAGTGAGATGAGGTGGCGAGGAGGCTTTAGAAAGTATTGATATATCATTGCTTCCAGATCCCCCCCCCCAGCTTGTGACTCATTTCTGCTTTCATATATGAATATATGTGTGTATGAATATGTACTTGTGTATATATGTATGTTTATGTGTATATGTTGATAAGTATATGTATGTATCTGTATGGGAGTTTACGTATATGAGTGGATGGTTTTTTCTTCATCTGTTTCCTGGCACCACCTCACTGATGTGGGAAAGGGTGATCAAGTATAATAAGTAAGTATAGATGTGTATATGTGTACCCAATAACAGACTGTTTTTCATAATGGAAAGGCTTAGATGTAGAAGTGCATGGAAACAGTTGGAAGAAGGTTACTTGATGAGTAATGATCAGAACTGTTTATATGGTTACCCAAAGGTTTGGATTAGCCAGCCCAGATTAACTGGAAAATACCAGTCAACTTCGCATTAAGAAGGTGAGTTGTAGAGGAATTTAATCCTTGTCTCTCTTTAGATCTTTGGTCCACAAGGGGAAGATATAAGCCAGGATAAAGAAGTGGAGAATCTTCTAGCACTGGACAATGTAAAGATTGTAGGAGTAAAGGAGCCATCACCAGGTGAGTGCTACTTCATTGACAACAAGCATTTATAAAGCTTCATGAATAAGCTTTGCAACACTTTTATAAAGGGTATAAAAACTTGAAGATTGTGTAGTGTGAAGAAGTAATAAAGAAGGTGCATGGATGGTATGATTATGTAGAATGTATTGCAAATTATATGCTGATTAGGAAGATATATTGTTGTACAAATGAAGATGATAAGTAGGAGAGGTAGACCACGGATCAGATTGTTAGATATAGTAAGAGTATTAGAAGGCTCGAGATATTTTAGATGAAGATGTGAGAGGAATAATTTAGATTGTTCACAATGAAAGTATTTTGTTTATGAAAATGGTATGAATGGAAACTTTGGTTTCAGTTTAATGTGAAATAAAAATTCTTTGAAAATTGTGGTCAGAATTGTGGAATTTCATGTTTCACTTGTTCCAACGCACTCATTGGATGAATAGATAGAAGACATTAGGTAGTGCTGCAAAGTGGTTAAGAAAAAGAAATGTCAGTAAGAGAGAGGGCAGTCATCCTTTGCACTGGTCAGGCAAAGCTATGTACATTATGTTTTCCCCTGGTATCTGCATTCTTAGTAAATTGGCTTTTGGCAGGTCGTTACAACATCTCAGTGGGCAGTGAGAGCAAGTACACTGTACGGGCAACTGGACTCTCCTCTCTTAACTTTGAGCATGGGTTTTCACTTAAACCTACTACTAATTTTAAAGAGACCTACCATAGACCCATCAAAGGTAAGATACCCAAGAGTGATTTCAGAATTGTACATGTCTATGTTATTGTCAAGCTTCATTTGCATGATATTAGTAAACACTTTATTTATAGTTGATTTGTGAACAGAGTTTTAGTAAAAAGTTATTTCAACTATGTAGTATTTTATTTTGACATGGATAATCATCATACCCATATTGTATTTTATTGACCTTTGCTGTCAGTACACTGCAATGATGGTTATCCACACCCTATTTATTATAAAAAAGTAAAGGTAAGGGAATCTTGATTCCAGTATGGTTTTGAAACACTTTATTCTTATCTAAAAGTGGTTAAAAAGACAGTATAAGCTTGTTAAATTGCAATTATGAATTACTGATAATGTTTATGTTTCTATGCAATGGGTACTGTAATTGTACAAGGTCAGCTCTGCTTCTTAAATGCTAGACTATGTGTAACTGCTGCCCATCCTTACCATAACACCAGCTTCCCACATCCTCCACCAAGAAATCTACCTCTTGCTCACTTAACAAAATGCAGGTGTTTGCTGCCATTATCCGCTCATAACCTGCCTCCTCATAGATATATATTGTCAAACATTTTATTTTGACCTATGAATACATACATGTGAGAAATACTTAGAAAAGCAAATGGATTTGTATGTAGCATTTATGGATCTGGAGAAGGCATATCATAGAGTTGATAGAGATGCTCTGTGGAAGGTATTAAGAATATATGGTGTGGGAGGCAAGTAGTTAGAAGCAGTGAAAAGTTTTTATCAAGGATGTAAGGCATGTGTATGTGTAGGAAGAGAGGAAAGTGATTGGTTCTCAGTGAATGTAGGTTTGCGGCAGGGGTGTGTGATGTCTCCATGGTTGTTTAATTTGTTTATGGATGGGGTTGTTAGGGAGGTGAATGCAAGAGTTTTGGAAAGAGGGGCAAGTATGAAGTCTGTTGGGGATGAGAGAGCTTGGGAAGTGAGTCAGTTGTTGTTCGCTGATGATACAGCGCTGGTGGCTGATTCATGTGAGAAACTGCAGAAGCTGGTGACTGAGTTTGGTAAAGTGTGTGAAAGAAGAAAGTTAAGTGTAAATGTGAATAAGAGCAAGGTAATTAGGTACAGTAGGGTTGAGGGTCAAGTCAATTGGGAGGTAAGTTTGAATGGAGAAAAACTGGAGGAAGTAAAGTGTTTTAGATATCTGGGAGTGGATCTGACAGCGGATGGAACCGTGGAAGCAGAAGTGGATCATAGGGTGGGGGAGGGGGCGAAAATCCTGGGAGCCTTGAAGAATGTGTGGAAGTCGAGAACATTATCTCGGAAAGCAAAAATGGGTATGTTTGAAGGAATAGTGGTTCCAACAATGTTGTATGGTAGCGAGGCGTGGGCTATGGATAGAGTTGTGCGCAGGAGGATGGATGTGCTGGAAATGAGATGTTTGAGGACAATGTGTGGTGTGAGGTGGTTTGATCGAGTAAGTAACGTAAGGGTAAGAGAGATGTGTGGAAATAAAAAGAGTGTGGTTGAGAGAGCAGAAGAGGGTGTTTTGAAATGGTTTGGGCACATGGAGAGAATGAGTGAGGAAAGATTGACCAAGAGGATATATGTGTCGGAGGTGGAGGGAACGAGGAGAAGTGGGAGACCAAATTGGAGGTGGAAAGATGGAGTGAAAAAGATTTTGTGTGATCGTGGCCTGAACATGCAGGAGGGTGAAAGGAGGGCAAGGAATAGAGTGAATTGGATCGATGTGGTATACCAGGGTTGACGTGCTGTCAGTGGATTGAATCAAGGCATGTGAAGCGTCTGGGGTAAACCATGGAAAGCTGTGTAGGTATGTATATTTGCGTGTGTGGACGTATGTATATACATGTGTATGGGGGTGGGTTGGGCCATTTCTTTTGTCTGTTTCCTTGCGCTATCTCGCAAACACGGGAGACAGCGACAAAGCAAAAAAAAAAAAAAATACATATTTACTGTAATGTACACATATCTGGAGCTGACTTTTACAGTCGGGTTCATTCACATTTCAGGATGAGGATGATGCTAGTGATCCTCTAAACAGCGAACACACTAACACACTACACTTCGAAATTGTATTATTATAAAAATACTAAATTTAGAATAGTTTCACAGAAAAGATTTGAGTGATCTACACAATTAAGCATGCAGTTTACTGGAGGAAAGAGATTCTGGACAAGCTCATGGCCATTTAAATGCCCACTTAAAAGTGTCAACCAGTCAGTGCTTGGGTTTTTGGTAGCTGAGTATTGCAGGAGTGATTCACCAACATGGCTAAATATCCTGAACAAGGAATGGGCTTCCTTTTTCTCCCTGTAACCCAGACACCTTCCTAAGTGTTAAAAAAAAAAAATCTGGTTTATGGAACATTTCATTCAGAGAATTTGGGTTTTGAAGAAATATACTCTACAAACTGTTTTAGATTAACCTTCTCATGTATAGAAATTAAGGTACTTTTCTGTAAATTGATAATCTATACCATGGAAAACATGGCAGTTATGTTATACTTAAGTGTTACTGCTATAATATCCATCAGGTGGGTCATCCTATGTGATAGTTAAGCCAGTAGATGTGACAGAATTTGGGGACTTGTATCGTCTGCAGATGATATCCCTTGATGGTGATATCCTGGAGGACTTCCCTCTTCATCGTTTACCTGGATCACAACCAATCTTTAATGGCACATCTTTTCTTGCTCCAGATAAACCTTTCATCATTAAGGTTAGTGATAACAGTTGTTGAGTATTAAGTAAGATGTTTTAAAAAAAGTTTCTAGAAGAGAATTATAAGTTTTTCCAATCCTACAAACATTAAAAGTAATCTGTCAGTTGTAGTCTATGTATTGAAAATATATTTTGTATATTGTATACTTTATATCAAAGTTCACCTTTGTTATCATTTCAGATATAGCCTATATTATTTTGGATATGTCTGTATTCAGTTTGCTATTTCTCACACTTGAAATGAAGATGCCATGTGGAGAATATTTTTTGGAGACCACAGATGTAGTTGACCTTTTCTGTTTTTGGATTTATATTTGTTTTTCCATTTTCATTGAAATCTTTATCCATCCTGTCTTTTTCATTTCCAGAGTACTGTATAATAGCTTTAGAAAAGTGTATCAGATTAGTTAAGTTGTAGTTTACCCTCCTTTCTGTGTATTATCTGTTAATCCTGGTCTTTGGACAAGAGATCTTGAAACTAAATGAAATTCATGTATGTTGTCCAGAGTTTGGCATATAGATTGTCTTTGGTGTTCATTATAACTTAGAAGCAAATTTATTTTTCTAGATTTTTGGACGAGACGAAAATGGTTATCAGTTTGAAAGGATTTCTCCAACTGCAGTCTCTTCTCAGCCACCATGTAAGCCACAAAAGTTGAGATACTTGATCAGTAAATGTTTTCCTTGTTTGCCCTGTTATACCAGTGTTTACTTCTAAGTCTTGAAAGTGGCAACTCTGGCCCTTTCGAAAAGGTCAGTAGTTGTCTCTACATGGCTTCTCTACTGTCTTTCACTGGGATGGGTATTGCTTCACTGGCTGGAATGTCTCAGGTTAGGCTGAATGCATACCAGAAGTTATCTTGATGGGGATGGAGTTCTAGATTTCTTCTTTCACCCCCTCATTTATGATTTGATTGTCATGCTATGATACCTGTAGCATTAGTGGCAGATGTATCAATCAGGCCAGAAAATCCCAAATCCTGCCCTGCTTTCATTGCTACTTGGAATCACTGCAAAGCTGTTTTTTGTTAAGTCATGCACACTTTTAAAGAAAGTTTGCTGATATGACTTATTCTTCTACTGACATATCTCTGGTCCACTACCAAAAGCATTTCCCACTCTCTTCTACATCAATCAATAGCTATCTCCAACTGATAAAGCCACTCTTTTTGGTACCATATTTTACTTTAATTCACTTTTAGATGATTTTGCATTGAAGCGTTAAAGGGTAAGAATTGGCACTGGAGTTCTTTAGTTATGGAGATTCTGTTGCTGTGGTCATCCCTTTGAGGGAGTGCCAGTTGGAATAAGCATCAGAGATATGGATGGATTATAAAACATGAAAATATTGCTTGATTGATTTTACTGATTATATCCTTTTCATGCTAGTTCCCCCAGAAGTAACATCAGCCAGACGGATCAATGGATACTTTGAGCAGCCAGTGACTATAACGTGCCATGTCCAAACACTTGTGGCATTCACACTGTCTTGGCAGAAAGATGGCCTTGAGCTTGAAAGGGAGAGCTTCCCGTAAGTCTTTGGAACAGCTTGGATAAAGATTGTCTAAATATGAATAGATAGTAATTCTAATCAGCATTATTTATAAAAGCATTTTCTTATAGTCAACAAATTTACAGAAAAGCTGATGATGATAATGATTGAAATGTTTGATTTAATCTGTGATAGAATTTCAGATGTTGTATTACTGAGATGTCAAAGACCTAGCTGTCATTTATCATAAAAACAGAGATACAGTGATATGAGCTGTTTGCACAAGTGATACAATCATTAAACCAAAAGGTTAGGTTTTGTCATAAGTGTTTGAAATTTTCTGCATTAGCACCAGGGAAAGTTGATGAAAGAGCCTTATTTGTATGTCCAGGTTCAGCTCATTGAAAGCATGTTGTCCCCTGTATACCACTTTGCTCCATTTTGCTCTAACCCTTGCATGCTTTGCATGTTCAGGCCCTGATCCTTCAAAGCATCTTTCAGTCCATCCTTCCACCTCCTCCTTGGTTTCACCCTTTTCTTTGTTCCTTCCACTTCTGATATATGTTCCAATTTATTCCTCCTTTCCTCATTCATCCTCTTCATATAACCAAACCATTTCAGCATGCCCTCTTCATCTCTGTCATACATACTCTAATTTACCACACTTCTCTCTTACCCTATCATTATTTACTTGATCAACTCTTTTTACACCACATATTGTCCTCAAACAATTTATTTCCAATATATTCACTGTTTCTTTGTATTTTTGTCTAAGGCCCATGCCTCACTTCCATACAGTTCTTTCTACACATACCTCAGGGTGCCCCAGACCTTTGCTTTCTCACCCACCTTATGGCTCACTTCAGCTCCAATGGTTCCTTTCACTGCTGTGTCCACTCCTAAGTACCGAAAACACTCCATTTTCTCCAAGATCTCTCTATTCAAACTCACACTCCAAATACCTTATCTTTTTTTGCTGCTAAAGGTAATGACCTTGCTTTTTTGTATTATTATTATACTTAATCACTGTTTTCTGCATCAGCAAGGTAGCGCCAGGAAACAAGCAAAGAATGACCCATCCACTCATATACACATTTATGTACATAAATGCCCATACATTCACATATACCTTTATATACATATACATATCAACATTATACACATATACAAACATACATATACATACACATACACAGATATATACATTTATACACATGTTCATGTTCATACTTTCTTGCCTTCATCCATTCCTGGCGCTTCCGTGCCCCACAGGAAACATCATCACAACCCCTTGCTTCAGCAAGGTAGTGCCAGGAAAACAGACAAAAAAGGCCTCATTCGTTCACGCTCAGTCTCTGTCTGTCATGTGTAATGCACTAAGACCACAGCTCCATATCCACATCCTGGCCCCACAGACCTTTCCATAGTTTACCCCAGACATTTCACATTCCCTGGTTCAGTCCATTGACAGCACATCATCCCCAGTATACCACATCATTCCAATTCACTCTGTTCCGTGCATGCCTCTCACCCTCCTGTATGTTCAGGCCCCAATCACTCAAAATCTTTTTTCACTCCATCCTTTCACCTCCAGTTTGGTCTCCCGCTTCTCCTTGTACCCTCCACCTCTGACATATATATCCTCTATGTCAATCTTTACTTTTTTTTTTTTTTTTTTTTTTTATACTTTGTCGCTGTCTCCCGCGTCTGCGAGGTAGCGCAAGGAAACAGACGAAAGAAATGGCCCAACCCCCCCCCCCCCATACACATGTACATACACATGTCCACACACGTGTATACATACCTACACAGCTTTCCATGGTCCACCCCAGACGCCTCACATGCCTTGATTCACTCCACTGACAGCACGTCAACCCCTGTATACCACATCGCTCCAATTCACTCTATTCCTTGCCCTCCTTACACCCTCCTGCATGTTCAGGCCCCGATCACACAAAATCTTTTTCACTCCATCTTTCCACCTCCAATTTGGTCTCCCTCTTCTCCTCGTTCCCTCCACCTCCGACACATATATCCTCTTGGTCAATCTTTCCTCACTCATTCTCTCCATGTGCCCAAACCATTTCAAAACACCCTCTTCTGCTCTCTCAACCACGCTCTTTTTATTTCCACACATCTCTCTTACCCTTACGTTACTTACTCGATCAAACCACCTCACACCACACATTGTCCTCAAACATCTCATTTCCAGCACATCCATCCTCCTGCGCACAACTCTATCCATAGCCCACGCCTCGCAACCATACAACATTGTTGGAACCACTATTCCTTCAAACATACCCATTTTTGCTTTCCGAGATAATGTTCTCGACTTCCACACATTTTTCAAGGCTCCCAAAATTTTCGCCCCCTCCCCCACCCTATGATCCACTTCCGCTTCCATGGTTCCATCCGCTGACAGATCCACTCCCAGATATCTAAAACACTTCACTTCCTCCAGTTTTTCTCCATTCAAACTTACCTCCCAATTGACTTGACCCTCAACCCTACTGTACCTAATAACCTTGCTCTTATTCACATTTACTCTTAACTTTCTTCTTCCACACACTTTACCAAACTCAGTCACCAGCTTCTGCAGTTTCTCACATGAATCAGCCACCAGCGCTGTATCATCAGCGAACAACAACTGACTCACTTCCCAGGCTCTCTCATCCCCAACAGACTTCATACTTGCCCCTCTTTCCAGGACTCTTGCATTCACCTCCCTAACAACCCCATCCATAAACAAATTAAACAACCATGGAGACATCACACACCCCTGCCGCAAACCTACATTCACTGAGAACCAATCACTTTCCTCTCTTCCTACACGTACACATGCCTTACATCCTCGATAAAAACTTTTCACTGCTTCTAACAACTTGCCTCCCACACCATATATTCTTAATACCTTCCACAGAGCATCTCTATCAACTCTATCATATGCCTTCTCCAGATCCATAAATGCTACATACAAATCCATTTGCTTTTCTAAGTATTTCTCACATACATTCTTCAAAGCAAACACCTGATCCACACATCCTCTACCACTTCTGAAACCGCACTGCTCTTCCCCAATCTGATGCTCTGTACATGCCTTCACCCTCTCAATCAATACCCTCCCATATAATTTACCAGGAATACTCAACAAACTTATACCTCTGTAATTTGAGCACTCACTCTTATCCCCTTTGCCTTTGTACAATGGCACTATGCACGCATTCCGCCAATCCTCAGGCACCTCACCATGAGTCATACATACATTAAATAACCTTACCAACCAGTCAACAATACAGTCACCCCCTTTTTTAATAAATTCCACTGCAATACCATCCAAACCTGCTGCCTTGCCGGCTTTCATCTTCCGCAAAGCTTTTACTACCTCTTCTCTGTTTACCAAATCATTTTCCCTAACCCTCTCACTTTGCACACCACCTCGACCAAAACACCCTATATCTGCCACTCTGTCATCAGACACATTCAACAAACCTTCAAAATACTCATTCCATCTCCTTCTCACATCACCACTACTTGTTATCACCTCCCCATTTACGCCCTTCACTGAAGTTCCCATTTGCTCCCTTGTCTTACGCACCCTATTTACCTCCTTCCAGAACATCTTTTTATTCTCCCTAAAATTTACTGATAGTCTCTCACCCCAACTCTTTACTTATATACATATATGGAAGCAGAATTGAGATGTCTATCGTATGACTGATGTGGATAATGAAGACTCACTGGAGTAAGAAATGCTTAAGAACATTATAATAAGTTACAGAATGGAGGAAGAGGAGTTTTGAAAGTAAATGATGGCTGAATGGAAAGGATGTGTGTCAGAAATAACTGAAAGAATTTATCTGAATGAGGTGAAAGGTTGGGGATATAGAGGAGAATGAGAATGAGGTGGAAGAACAGGATAAGGAAGTATATGGATGATATTACTGTAAACGTACAGTGTTTGGAATTGTACAGTAATTGGATTACTTAGAGATCATCATGGGCTACTTTATTGGCTCACATGAGACAGGGCATTGGATTTAGATATAATCATAACTTGATATACTCTGCCAGATTTCTTTAGTTCCTAGGATGCTTTTTACCAACAGCCAGTCTGCAGAGGTGGAATACGTGTTGGAGTCACCTAGACGAGAAGATGAGGGACGTTACACTTGTGTTGCCACAAGCATTGCTGGCAGTGCTTCGTCCAGTATCTTTCTTGATATGAAAGGTAATTTTTTATGAGCAAGGTTTTTTAAGACCTCTGCTCCATTTGTGCCCTAATCAGTTTGTGAGCATCCTAGGTAAACAACCATGATTGAGTTTTTTGTATTTTTATTGTGCACCTGAGTGTATAGCCTTCTAGTTTTAGTTTAATGCACCTATTTAATGTTTCATAGAATCTGTATGACAAATTCTTTATTCTATTCTGTCTACATACTTTCTTCTGTAGAGTTGAGTAAATTTATTTAGATTTTGTGGCATTTAGCAGATTTGAATACATAATTGTCTCATTCTTTGAATATATCAAGCTGTGTAATTACTTTCATGACTTTGTAGTCCACAGTTCATGTACTTTTTCTCTGTAGATTCCATATAATTCTTCATTTTTTGTTGTAGTAGATATTCTGTATCAATTATATAGTCTGTTATGGATCTCAATCTTATCTCTCAACAGATTTCTTCTAACTCTGTTTGGCTGTCCCCTGTTGTAGCTAGCCGTTTCCTTACCCCCAACAGAACCACCCCCACAGATTGCTGCTCCAGTGAATGCCTCATTGCTACCATCTCAGGCTGCTGTGTTGTCCTGTGATGTCAGTTCCAGTGTGGAATACAATTTGACCTGGTCCCGTTATGTTATACAAGGGCAGGTCAGAGATTTCTTCGGGAGAACAGAAACTAGTAGGTACAATCATCCATATAATAGGAGTGATTCAGTCAGTTTCATTTGTCAGTTTATGTACTTTTGATTTCTGTTACCAGAAATACTTTAGGTTTTGCATAATTCAAGCCTGCTTTCAAATTAACCGAAATTATGAATCATTAGAATTACTTGAACTGTCAGTCATAGTAATGAAAAGCATTTTCATCATAAATGACACTTTGATCCTTCTTGTGTTTGCTAACTTTTGATGGTGTTCTCCAACAGTTGGTGAATTTGTGAGTGTTGAAGAGATTGAAGGTTACAAGGTACTGAGTAACAATTCTCTTCTGTTAGAAGAAGTAAGCACCAAGGATGAGGGCTGGTTTAGGTGTACAGCTACAAATGAAGGTAATTATTAACTTCTTGCAGGAGTTTAAGAAATATGGGAGAAAATGTTGATAGATTTTGGTGTGTGGTTCATCATACACTAAAGAAATAAAGCCATTTTACTAATATATACACGGGAAAGGACAAGTAAATGAGACGAGCAAAGACATCAATTTTTCTTAGGAACCTTGCTGATTAGTAAGCTTAGCCTTTGTAAGATGATATTTTCTCAGTTCATTCTTACTTTGTTTAGGAAAAAGATACTGAACCAATTAGGTATCTAATGAAAAAGATGTTGATCCATCTTGGCCATTCAACCAAGTAGTGTAAGACTGTAGTTTTAATGATGTTAGGAATGCAGTTGTGGGCAATATGAAAAAATGGAAGGTACAGTAGTTTGAAAATTTAATGTAAATTATTTTAGGGAAGCTGATGGTATCACATCAAGCAATGGCATTGGACAAACAGATTTATTGATGTGACACATAACAGTATTCATTGATAAAGTTCAAACAGGATTGGCTAGACTTGTTCTTCATAGTCTGTGGCGAGAAAAGGGGAGATGCCTAAACATCTCGTAAGAATGAATTAGGATAAGTTAGACTTACCTTTCCCAGAAGCTTGTGTTACCCCTGATGGTGATCTCTTACTCATGGTACAGGTGGAAGAAGGTCACGAGAGGTTCATGTGTCTGTATTGGCACCTCCTGAGGTATCTGTTGTGCCTGAGTTGGTGCTATACCAGACAGGGAATAACATCAGCATCTCCTGTATTGCTCATGGATTGCCAGATCCTAGCATCGATTGGTGGAGGGAAGACATATTGCTGACTGGGTCTAATGGGAGAATTATAGCTGCAGACAACCATGAACTGCATATTTTCTTTGCGCACCCAGATGATGAAGGACCCTATACTTGTAGTGCAACAAATTCAGCTGGCACAGGTAAGTTCTTACAATTTACTGTAAATTTTTTAAGGTAGGGGATAAAATCATAATCCTTGAAGGAATGTGTTATTTCAGTACTGTAAGATACGAGAGTTATTTTATGGTACATGACTTCCATACATAGAACATATGGTTTTAGCACTTTTACCTTTGTTTCTAAAGATAGCTGAAGTAGACATGTAAATAACTTTTTGTGTTGTAATGTGACATTTAGGACATTAGCATGTTATATGGACTAAGCTGTTTTTAACATGCTCTGCACTCAATTTTCTGCACCAGCACATGACCTCTCCCACCCAAACTGTTCTATAACTAAACATCAACCATCTGGTAGAAATAAAAAGCTTACCCCTGTCTCTCACTGTAGTAACCTCTACTCACAAATACCCTAACTCACAACAAATATAACACAGACAAAACACATACACACTGACATAGCCCAACAAGCACTAAACAGTAGCCCTCCCAACACTATTAAACTCCAATCCACGAGACATACCCTTATCAGAAACCACACTACTCAGACAGATATGAGCCACCACTCCTATTTCTGTTTATACTCTGGACATTGCCCATCATTACAATAGAAGAAACATCTTTTCAACATAACTCAAAACCCTTCATACCCACGATACAACTTCCATAAAGAAGATATTGAGCTTTTACTACTTAGTTGCCCTGCACTCTGTACACAGAGGCACACACAACACTACAGCACTTTGACACTTGGTCCCAGCCACTGTACATGGCCAGCTTCCAGAGTGCTGCAGGAGCCTCATAAGGATTCTTGGGGCAGGAAGGTATGGTAAATGAAAATATATATATAACTGCTTACCATTCCTTCAGGAACAAGTGATTCTGATACATGTATGATAAATATCTTACAGTAATTTTGCCATATCTCATGCACTGTTGTACATTATTTTTTATGACGAAGGTGAATTTGTTCTGTACCTTAGGATAGCCCTGATACTCGCCTCTAAGATGAAAATTTTAGTCACATCTCATTATGGTAGGTGCTTGACAGACTGTCGTATCACCTGATGAGAGGTTGCTAACTAACGCAGTTAAGAACAGGATAATTGATACTCATTCTTGTAGATGCTTTACAAAGAATAATTTCATCAAAGCCTGTAATGGCAAATGCTTTGGTCTTACAATTAAAGTAAGAACATTGCTAGTTCATAATTTTCTGTTTCAGTAAATGCAACAGCTGTTATAACCTTCATAAAGGCTCCACAAGTGACTGCAGTACAAGAGGAAGTGCTGGTGGGCAGCGGTGACACGGTAGGTCATAATCATGCATCTTTTTTTATTTTTCTTTCTTTTCTTTTAAACTATTTGCCATTTCCCGCATTAGCGAGGTAGCGTTAAGAACAGAGGACTGGGCCTTTTTTGGAATATCCTCACCTGGCCCCCTCTGTTCCTTCTTTTTTGGAAAAAAAAAAAAAAAAAAACCATGGAAAGTTTTGTGGGGCCTAGATGTGAAAAGAGAGCTGTGGTTTCGGTGCATTACACATGACATTTAGAGACTGAGTGTGAATGAATGTGGCCATTGTTGTCTTTTCCTAGTGCTACCTCACACACATGTGGGGGAGGGGGGTGCCATTTCATGTGTGGCGGCATGGCAACGGAAATGGATGAGGGCAGCAAGTATGAATATGTACATGTGTATATATGTATATGTCTGTGTATGTATATGTATGTATACGTTGAAATATATAGGTATGTATATATGCGTATGTGGGCGTGTATGTACATACATGTGTACATGGGTGGGTTGGGCCATTCTTTCATCTGTTTCCTTGCGTTATCTCACTAACGCGGGAGACAGTGACAAAGTATAATAGAAAATAACTGTTTTGTGTTTGAAATTTGGGTGATTAAATTGAAACTGGTTGGGTTCTGATGGGTATCCATATATTAGAAATGGGTAAAGGGGAATGAAAATAGAATGTGAGGGGATGGAGGACATTGCAATTGCAAGGTGTTTTGTGGTTTACAAGATGTAATTCTGCACTGTCTTATGTTAAAAAAAGGGAATGTTTTTGGGGCCATTCTTTCGTCTGTTTCCTTGCGCTACCTCACTAACATGCGAGACAGTGACAAAGTATAATAGAAAATAACAGTATGTTTTGTGTTTGAAATTTGAGTGATTTAATTGAAACTGGTTGGGTTCTGATGGGTATCCATATATTAGAAATGGGTAAAGGGGAATGGAATTAGAATGTGAGGGGATGGAGGACACTTTAATTGTTAGGTGTTTAGTGGTTTACAAGATGTAGCTCTACACTGTCTTATGTTAAAGAAAAGGGAAGATTATGGTGTAGGCTAGAAATATTCCATGTTGAGGGCATATAGAATATATGTCGTACCTTATGTTCTTTTGAGTGCCATTATTTCATTCTGTGTTAGCTCATGTTCATTTTTGTTTCGTGTTTTTCCTCTGTATTCCCTTTTGTACTCCCATGTTCATATTTGTTTTACCATGTATGCCATGATTTAAGTTCCATTTTGTCCCTTCATTTTATCTTATGTTAATGTTAGTAAGCATGTTTCTTCATTTCTGTGTAAGTTTCATCTATGCTCTAGTGTTCCCTTATATTTTGTGGTTCTTTCTGTTCATCCCTGTTTACTCATATTTTGTCATGATGTTTCATATTTCCTGTTTGAAATACCATGATCATTGCTCCAGAAGTTTTAGTCTGACATCATTCTGTTTTTTGTTTAAACAAATATTTTCAGTTTGAAAACTAGGGAATTCTGTAAAGGTTTATCACTAAAAAGTTAATTTTCTGTTGAATGAATTACCATGTACTTTTTGTAATTTAATGTTTCATGGACATCTTTTTAACATGTGAATTTACAAGTTTATTTCAGTGAAAAGGATTTAAATGATGCGATCAGAGGAAAAAAAAGATGAATTCATTAAAAGGCAAATATGATCTGGTGGATCTTTTTAATTGTCCATGAGAATGGGGGGTTCCTTATAATATAGAGGGGAAACCAAACACAGGAATATATGTGTTAGAGGGACTTTTGGATTGATGTAGTACCTAACCCACTGGTAGAATTCATTATAAGTATGGTATGTTTAAGCAAGTGGATAAAGAGGTGCTCTTGAAGCTGTCCACATTACATAGAAGACCCAAATTGGAATATACTTCATAGAATTGGTCACTGTACTAAGTGAAACACCTAGAACTAATAGAAAAGGTCCAGAGGAAGGCAACAAAAATGGCACCAGAAATAAGAGAGATGATTTACAGTGAGAGGTTAGAGGTCATATATTTGCCTACAATTGAGAAGAAAAAAATTCCAGCATTTAGGTTGATTATGTCAACACTGTTTTTTAGAAGAAGCAAAGGCAAAACAACTGTAGACCAAGACCAAGACCCAAAACAAATAATTTTTTAGAAAAGATATGAAGAAATACTTTTTTAGTATCATAATTATATGACTGGAATAACCTAGGTGATGATATCGTGAATGCTGACAGTATGGTAAAGTTAGACAATAAAGATATCAAGAGGTGGGACCCCATGAATTCAGAATTCCCTTCCCATACTATACAGATAGTTAATTGCACATTTAAAGTAATTAAAGACTTGTCTGTCAGGTGTGGCTTCAGTGCTTGGTTGAAGGGATGCCTCCTCCAACTCTCAGATGGCTGAAGGATGACACTGTTGAGGTCACCCCAATGTCTTTTATCCAGGTATATATGCATTTAAGCATTCCAGCATCTGATGTTATAATGTGTATTGATTCAGTTTCTGCTGTGTTTGTTGCATATTCGCTCTTCATTTGATTTACTTGCTCATTATGAAGTACGAATATCATGGAAGACTGCAATTCATTATTCATTATTTCATGATAATAATTGCATATGGTACAATGAAGAAAATATTTGAAGATATATAGACAGTTGATTATTCATGAAAATTAGCATTTTACCAGTTTAACAAGCAGATTAATCATTGTTATTATACAGGTAGAAGACGACTATTTAAAGATCTTAGGAGTGCAGGAGAATGATGCAGGAAGATACACTTGTGTAGCTGCCAACTTGGCTGGCACAGCACAGGCCCAGATCACCCTAAAGGTTGGCTCACCACCCACTGTCATCCAGGCACCAACAGGTAACCATTTCATCATGATATGGACATATGAAAATTGTTTACAACTTATAACCAGGATGCAGAAATTGTATGGGAACAATTAAAGTATGTTCATAAGCTTTTTCATATTTTAATTTGTTTTTTAGATAGAATTCTCTTGTACAGAAATCTTTCTCAGACTAGTCTCTGTAATGACTTATGATTTTTTGTTCTGTCTTTGTAAGTATAAGGAACAAACTGCATAGTCTTCCTTTTCATCAGTAATATATGGGTTTGTAACTTCACCTCAATGGAAATGGTTTGTGAAGCATGATGATCAAGTTAAACAGAAGGTATATGTGACAAGTTTAGAGCTGTTGCAAAATTTTTTGCATTTAAAAGTCTGATGTAAGACATAGTGTGTGAAATGGTTGAAGTGGATGGGATTGCAGCTGAGTTTCTCCAGAAAGGGGGTGATAGTGTTGTTGATTGGTTAGTCAGGCTTTTTCTTGTAGTTATAGCCCAAAGTAAGATTGGGCTATATGAAAAGGTTAGAGGGAAACTTGGAATGGTTGATAGGGTTTGGATATTGATGGTAGGATCTTGTTTGGTGCTTTATATGTGAAAGATAGTAAGTGGATGTGAGCAAATAGGTCCATTGCTCATTTATTTCTAGTGTTATCTCACTGAAAAGGGAAATAGAAAGAATTTAAGAAAAATTTTATCTTCTACAAGGATCTACTCTTTAAGATTTGTCCAACTTGCACCAGGAATTAGAATTTCTAAATTACTTTGTAACATGATGTTTACTGATATGAGTGTACGTGGGTATGTGCTTATTGAATCTTATTTTCTTGAATTAGGCCAGTGTCTCCTATGTGATTACGTTAAAAATTGAAAGACTTCTCAGCTTAATATGATGTAATTTTTATTGGAAGGGAAACATATGCCCAGGTATATAGGAACACCCTTAACTAGCCATCTTAGGCAGGTTCAGCAGAGGTCTCAGGAACCAGCTCCTTATGTGGGTACAGTGCAGTCTTCTTTGTTAAGTCATTGACTACTGGTGTACCTAATATGGTTTGGGATGCTTCCAGCAGTTGATTACAAGTGTGCTGGGTACAGTCTGGGTAATATAAAATTCCAGGAGCAGTAAATAGTAAAACATTGAGTCATAATGCAGTTACTTGGAATGAAGAGAATGTTAAAAGGTCAAGGAGGATAGTGCATGATTCTTGTAATGGCAGCAAAGATGATGTATGTAAATGATATATATAGGTTCATGGATCTGGAGAAAGCATATGATAGATTTGATAGAAATGTTTTGTGGTTGGTGTTTTGAATATATGGTGTGGAAGCATAACTATTACAAGTAATTAGGAGTTTTTATAAAGTGAATTAGGCATGTGTATTAGTAGGAAAAGAAAAGGGTGAGTGGTTCCAGGTGAAGGTAGGTCTGTGGAGGGGTATGTAATGTCATAATGTCCATTTAATCTTGTTATGGATGGGGTTGTGTGGAGGTTTAATGCAATTTTGGGGGAAAGGGACAGGTGTGCAGTCTGTCGAGGATGAGCCTTGGGCCTTGGTGATTATAGCAAACCTTGCATTTAGAATATTTACAAATATATGTTATTTGATTTCAATATCATGAAACAAAAATTGTAGCAGTGACTTAATTCTTCTCTCTTAATGTTGTCATTCTCAGACACAGTAGCTGAAATTGGTAATGAAGGTGCACTGTCATGTTATGGAATTGGTGTGCCAGAGCCTACTGTAACTTGGCATAGGGCAGATGGCTCACCCCTCTCTTCACGCTTCACACAGGATAGAGATGGTAACCTAAGGGTTAGAGGTAAGAGGAAAACATTCTGTAAGAAATAGTTTTATTTAAGCTGTTGTTACTAGTTGTATCAAAGATTTCTTTTTCTAGAAAATATATGCTTTTACCAGTTAGAAATGTGATTATATATTGTAGGTATTCATTCCATGCTGTTCTGGTAATGGCTAGTTCTAAGTCAGTAACTGTATGATTACTGTTTGCTTGTTACAGTGAGTTTCACACATGTTGCCCCATCTCTTAACCTTGTTAATATGTACCACATTTTTGCTCCTAACTGTATATACATACATGCACACATGCTTGCCAGAGCCAGGTACCCATTTATCGATGAACTCTTAAGGGAGGATGAACAGTTGTGGTTGGCTGTGAGCCAAGTGCTGTGCCCAGAATTCAAACCTGACCTTGGATGGGTTTGTACCATCTCACGAACGGTAACGCTGATCGTGTAATTACCTAATTGTTCTGTATGGGGAAGGAGTTGTGCACTTGTAGGGCTCCATTTCCTGAACATTCTTTACCATCGTACAGCTTCTTAGATTTATATGTGCTGTCTGCATTTACCATGTCCTCAGTAATTGCATGCCATTCATTCATCACTCTTGTACCGTGAAAGTACTTTTTTACAACTTTTTAAGAAGTTTCTTGTCCTGTTCTTGCTCAGTCACTACATCTCTCAAGGAACTGTTTAGTGTCTGTGTCACTGAACTTTTTTAAAAACGTAAAGGTTGTGATCAGGTCACCCTTCACTCTTCTTTCTTTCAAGGTGGGCAAATCTACAGCCTCTAGCCTATCCCTGTAAGTTGCCTGCCTCTGAACCTTCTCCATTACCTCTTTGTGCTTCTTAAGGTGAGATTGCCAAACTTGAGAAGTATATTCTAGTTTTTCCTTATGTAAGATGTGAACTGCTTGTTTGATATATGCTCATTCTTATGCTTGAGAGTTATGCTAGTATTTGCCAGAAAACAGTTTGTCTACCAATCTTTGAATGAAGGACTGTGGCAACAGGTTAGGAATGATATCAACTCCAAAGTCTCTCATACATACAGAATCCTGAAGTTTGTGTCCTTTCTGATGATGAGAATAAAGAGGCCTTATTTCATACTGTTCCATCTTCAGTGCTCTACATTTGCTTGGGTGTGATTTCATCAACCATTCATCAGACCAACTTAGGAATCTTTTTAGGTCCACTTGTAAGTTGATGCAATCCTCCTCATTTTTCACTTCTTTCATGACCTTTGTATCATCTGCAAACATATTCAGGTAGGAGTCCATACCTTCAGGCAAGTTGTGTAATTACCTGTTACCTACTTATACTGTATGGGGAGGATGTTTAATTGTGTATTTGTAATTACTTGTTTGTACTGTACAAGGAGGTAGTTGTACACTTTACACTTTAGTATCATCTAACATCTTAAATTTATGTATGCTGTCTGTATTAGCCATGTCCTCAGTCAGTTTGTTCCATTTATACAGCACACTTATCCCATAGAATTACATAGTGTGTAATTACCTGTTACCTACTTATACTGTATGGGGAGGATGTTTAATTGTGTATTTGTAATTACTTGTTTGTACTGTACAAGGAGGTAGTTGTACACTTTACACTTTAGTATCATCTAACATCTTAAATTTATGTATGCTGTCTGTATTAGCCATGTCCTCAGTCAGTTTGTTCCATTTATACAGCACACTTATCCCATAGAATTATTTTTTTCATCCTTATTTATAAGTTTTTTACTTAATTTCATGTGATATTCTGTGGTTGCTCTGTCCCTACATCTGTCAAGGGATAATCCACTGTCTACTTTGTCAATCTCTTTTTAAAACTTGAAGGCCGGGTCACCTCTCTAATTTCTCTCAACTGGGTGGGTAAGATATTTCTTCGTACAGAAAATAGTCATATTTAAAAGTTTCAATACCCATGAAAATATACAAGAAGAAAGCACCTTCTATAAGGAAATAGACTGGGATGCTGAAATCTAGGATAAGGGTACAGAGAAGTTTCATAAAACATTATTGAAAATCTGCAATGAAGGAGTAACAGGCTGAGTGCCATAAGAAGAGAGTGGAAAGAAGGGGGACAGAAGAGTATTGAAATGATTTCTACCTGCTAGGAAGCTATGATTAAACTGCTCAGTGTATCTTTAGTTTTTTTTCTACAGCCATACAAGTTGAAGATGAGGGTGGCTATGTGTGTGTCCTGGAGAACCATTATGGTAGACTGGAGCTACAAGCAACACTTTCAGTGTCAGGATTATGTAAGTTGTATAGTTGTATATCAAAAGGGAAAAATGTGGGTTGTACTATGTATATGAGATTAGACATCTGGGGGGCTCTGATTTATTTCTTCTTCCTATTTCAAACCTCATATTTGTTTACCCAAGAAGGCCATAATTGAAACTTGTTTTCCTCATGCCCTTCTGACCTATAAAAAAAAAAGAGCAATAACATGGTAATGAAGCAGTAGATCACACAAGATACAGATTTTTCTTGCATATATTGTCTTCTAACATTTTTTTGTTGATGGCAGTGGCACCACTGATTGCTGCACCACCAGACCCTAACTTGAAGGTTACCTTGGATTTCCCTGTGACTCTCCCTTGCACTGTGGTCATAGCCAATCCTCCTCCACAACTTGTGTGGTTACATGAAGGCTCACCTATTGACCCAGAAAGGGGTTGGTATTGTGAAAGATAAAATGTACTTTATGTCATGATCACTTGTATTGTGTTTAAGACTCAAATGGCAGAGCTGTAAAAAATATTTGAATTGGATGTTATACTAATGGGGTATTATATATATATCAGCAAATATAAAATAAGTTATGTTATAGCATATGTGTTTGCATCTTTATGCAGTATTATATGCTCATGCTTACTTAGACAGAATTTTTTATAATGATTTTTCTATACATACATCTGTTTAGGTATGATTGTGAAGAATGATGGTTCTTTGAGCATCTTTTCTGTGCAGTCGCAAGATGAGGGTGACTACCAGTGTGTTGCAACCAATGTTGCTGGTAACTCATCTATGACCCTTCATCTCACTGTCCTTAGTAAGTTGAAAACTTGGAAATTTATCCGTTTTATGCATTGCTTATTACTCTTATAAAGCTGAATATGAATGAACAGAGAATATAAATACAAAGCAATTCAAACAATAACAGACCATTGGAAGAGCTCAGAAACTCTGAGATTAGGGAAATCTATCTATCCTTCTGATGCCCATTCCTTCCAGGAACTCTCTTAAGGGAATAAGGGGGTGACCACAGCAAAAGGGTCTATATAACTGGTGCCACTTCTTAGCTTTTATGGCTCACCCTTAATAGGCCATTGGCAGAGGGCAGTTGTAGCAGTCTTTTCAGGGGCTTCTACCTTGTGTTTCTATTGACTACATTTACCCAGTTTGTCTACCTGATGTTCCTACTGAATGTTTCTACTTCACTGGAACTTCTTTGAACTACTCTATTTAGGAACTCATTCCGTATGTTAGCAATCCTGTTGAGGAAAGAGTATTTTGCTTTATTTGATATAACATATATGTCCACAAGTTGTATCCATTGCTAGGGAGCTAAAGAAATGCACCAGATCAAGTGATAAATGCCAGGTCCTAAAGAACAGCACCAGACCAAGGGATCAATGCTAAAAGCTAAAGAACAGCACCAGACCAAGGGATCAGTGCCAAAAGCTAAAGAACAGCACCAGACCAAGGGATCAGTGCCAGTACCCCGAAGGAGTTTCTTAGAATGAGATTATCCAAACCTGTGATAATTTTGAATACCTGTATTAAATCACCTCTTAACTTTCTCCTATCTAAGCTAGATAAGCTAGTCATCACTTGCTGTCATTGGATTTGATTCTCAGTCTTGGAACAGTTTTGCTTGCATGCCACTGCACTCTTTCCATTCTGTTGTATGTCTTTTTCAAATAGGGTGACCAAAACTAATACATTATTGAAAGTAAGGATGCACTGTTGAACTGTGATGAGAGAAGATTACTTTCTAAGACTTACAATTGAATGCCTTACATATGAATCCAAGAATTTTGTTTGCCTTTATTTTGCTTTTGTTTGTCTTTTGTACTGTTTTTGTTTTACACCTGTCTTTTTTTTTTTTTTTTCTAATTTTCCAAAAGAATTAACAGAGAAGAGGTCCAGGTGAGGATATTCCCTCAAAGGCCCAGTCCTCTGTTCTTAACGCTACCTCGCTATCGCGGGAAATAGCGAATAGTATGAAAAAAAAAAAAAAAAGTCTTTTTCATGATTTCCTTTTTTGGAACTCAACAAAGTTCATACTAAGCTTGCCCTCTTGTTTTTACTACCAAGGTGTAAAACTAGGCATATATTGATATTAAAATTAATTTGCCACTTTTAAGCCCAGTCCATCAGTTTTTCTGCCTGTTTAAAGCTGTAAATATTGAATATCTTGTGTAGATTTATTTTCCAGCTAAGTATTGTCTGTAAATTTTGTTATCTTACAATGCAGCCCAATATCAGTGTCATTATACATATGAAAAAGGGAACTGATTCCAAGGCTGATCCCTGAAGCACATCATTTGTTCTATCTGCCATCCTGAAGCCTGACTGTCATTGATTACTGCTCTTTGTTTACAGCCAGTCAGCCTAGTTTCTAATCACCAAAATGAAACCCATCTGTATCAAGTGATTTGATGTTTGCTAGTATCCTTTGATGCAGAACTTTATCAAATTCTGAAAATCAGAGTAAATGACATCAGCTGCTTAACTTTCATTGCACATGTTGTTTTTACTGTAAAAGAAATCATGTGGATTTGTCAGACATGCACTATTTCATTGAAAGCCATACTAAGAATTGTTTATTAAGTAGTGATCCTCTTAAGGATTTACTCATTTCTCTAATACTGCCTTCTTTAAGTTTACAAGTTATGGATGTTAAATTACTTGGGACTTTTAACTTTTTTGAATATGAGTATTACATTTGCATACCTCCAGTCTCTTAATGCTTTCCTCACAGAAAGTGACTTGTTAGAAAGAGTAGTGAGGACCTTCACTACACAATTTTTCCTTTCTTTCATCGTTTTTGGATAAGACTTATCTGAATCTTTCATTTTATATACTTTTATTCCATTTTGTTTTGATAGTATTACTTCAAATTGTTTATCAGTATGCCATGAAATATTGTCCTCTCCTATCAGTGAGAGTGGATTCAGAATACAAATTGTGATTTCAAAGGCAAATACAGATGTAAGAAAATAACATTTAAGATCTTCACTATGGCTTCATTGTTTTTAAACAGATTATCATTATTCACAAATATTGGACTGCTTGACTGGGAGATGACTTTAAAATTTCTTGGGCTTCTTTTGTTATTTTGAGCAATGCACAATTCTCTTTGTCTTTTTTTTTCTCTATGCAAATATACGTACTCTACTTTATCATAGTGGATTTATTCTCTTTAAGTATCATATGTGCAACTTTCTTAGACAAGAGGCAGTTCTTTATTACAGTGCTTTACTATTTTGACTTAGTTTTAGAAAATGACTATCTGCTGTGCATTGGCATATATGTTCTCTATACTGCTTTTGAATGTTTTGCTGAATCTTTTCCTAGTCACTTCCATGTCATTTTCATTGATGATATCATGCCATCCCAGATTTTCTTAAACAAGAGAAGTGTGAAGATCTGTAAGATTCGTAAGTCTAAAATCTGTTATTTTGTACTTTTGTATTGACCATCATTACTTGCAATGTTGAAAGTTACCTCAAAAGTAATATGTCAGTGATCATTTGCAGTCAGCTTTTATCCAGCTTCAACATTATGGACAAGATCCTTATTTGTAGCTCAAAATAAATCAAACGAGTTTACCTCATGAGTAGGTGATTCACTGAGTTGAATTAGTTGTATTCTTTTTTCAATTTATTCATCAAGGTATTCATACCCGGCAGTTCCTCCACGTGCAAAAGCAAATCGCTTAGAAGAGGAAGTGGTGGCCTTGGAGGGTGAAACAGTGAAGCTGAAATGCCCAGTTAAGGCTGATCCCAGACCAGTATTTTTCTGGAAGAAGAATGGACAGTCTCTCTCGGGCTTTTCTCGCAGGTGAAGATCAAATGAAATCCTTTGAACTATGTGAGAAGGAGATTATAAATGGGACTGCATTTGTGTGATTTTATTTTTTGGCAGTGGTAAACATTAAATGAATCATTACAGTATTGGAAGATCTCTCTAGATTGGCTGAAATATTATGTTGAAATTGATGTTAAGATTGGGATAATTTTGAATTATGCAGATGCTATATTTGCTTTAAATCAGTGAATCTTTCTAAGGAGGGTAACTTCTTATCGTACTCAGGATACGTGTACTGAAAAATGGTATTGTCGTAATAAGGCAGCTGGTGACTGAGGATGCAGGCACTTATGTATGTACTGCTGTCAATGCTGCTGGAGCCACCAAAATTCCTGTAATTCTTGAAGTGCATGGTGAGATATCCTTCCCTAATAGTTGATATATGCATGATGTTGTGATGATATATATTTATATTTTAGTTATTATACTTGATCGCCATTTCCCATGTCAGTGAGGTAGTGCCAGGAAACAAATACACACATATATACGTACATGCACATACACATACATATACATACACATACATATCATCATATACACATAAACGTACACATACACAGACATATACATATATACACATGTATATATTCATACTTGCTTGCCTTCATCCATTCCCAGCGCCATTCTTCTCCACAGAAAACAGCATCACCATCCCCTGCATAAGCAAGTTAGCGCCAGGAAATGAGACAAATAGGCCACATTCATTCACACTCAGTCCCTAACTGTCATGTGTAATGCACTGACACCACAGCTCCCTATCCACATCCAGGTCCCGTAGACCTTTCCATGGATTACCCCAGATGTTTCACATTCCCTGGTTCAGTCCATTGACAGCATGTCGACTCCGATGTACTACATCATTCCAATTCACTGTATTCCTTGCATGCCTCTCACCCTCCTGCATGTTCAGGCCCCAATTCCTCAGAAGCTTTTTCACTTTGTCCTTCCAACTCCAATTTGGTCTTCTGCTTCTCCTTGTTCCCTCCACCTCTGACACTTATATCCTCTTTGTCAACCTTTCCTCACTCATTCTCTCCGTAGGTCCAAATCATTTCAACACACCCTCTTCTGCTCCCTCAACCACACTCTTTTTATTACCATACATCTCTCTTACCCTTTCATTACTTAATCAAACCACCGCACACCACATATTGTCCTCAAACATTTCATTTCCAACACATCTACACTCCTGTGTACAACCCTTTCTACAGCCCATGCTTCGCAACCATATAATATTGTTGGAACTACCATTCCTTCAAACATACCCATGTTTGCTCTGTTAAGTTAATTTTCTCTCCTTCCACACGTTTTTCATCACTTTCAAAACCTTCGCCCCATCCCTCACCCTGTGACTTACTTCCACTATCATGGTTCCATTCGCTGCTAAGTCCACTCTCAGATATCTGGAACACTTCACATCCTCCAATTTTTCTTCATTCAAACTCACACATATTCTTTCATTAGGTTGAGTGCTGGTTGCAAAATCATGAGAAAAGTTATACTATATTAGTTTTGCTTTTACTTGTTTGTTTTACAAAAATGTCTGTCTTTAACCACTCTTTGATAAATAAGTTATTATCATACATTTGCACACAGCTGATAATCCAGTCATTCCATACTTGTAATTCAGCATTATTTACACGAATGGGCTAAATATTTCATCAATAATTATTGTGGTAACCTAATAAGCTATTCCTTCTTTTCTTTAGACTTTATGGTATTTCACTGATGTGTAACTTTCATTGTGTTTTGTTTTTATATCCCTTATGTCACTATTTCTTCTAAATAGTCATTATGGTTGCTTAGCCAAACTTGAAATTCAAAAATAACTTTTCTTGGGGAAAAGATATTTGAAACTTTGTATTCCTTCTTTATAAATTTATATATTTTGAAACATGGTTTAAATGGAGATAACATTTTTAATTTGATGATACATTGTAAATATGGCAGATATGTAAATATGGTAAGTGTGGTGTGAAGAGGACATTTTTGAAAACTTATGAATCTAAGGATAAGCTGCTGGAGACAAAGGATTTTACTAAGCAGTGTGGGATGTATCTGGATAGGATAGGGAATGAGTGAGTGGTGTATTGTTGAGATTTGGGTACTACTGTTTAGGGGTGTGTTATATCCGCAGAGTTTAGAGGGAAATGCTAGCAGAAAAGTACTTTGAGGAATATGATTGGAAAAGGATTAGTGAAGTAGAAGATAGGAATGATGCATATGAAACATACAAAAAGGGAACAAGGGAGACAAAAAGAAGTCCAGATCATGAAAGGAATGAGAGGATTTGAGAGAAGAGAGCAAGACGGAAAGAACTGGCTTTGATCCTGTGAAAAACACATTTTTGAGCTGGACCCATCATCTGCCCCCTTGTCTTGTAGCTCCTCCCCTACAAGCAGCCTACTTTAATCAGGGATGTAAAGAAGCTACATGAAAGATAGTGTGTTGTGCTAAATGCACACCAAAAATATAGCTTTGATGTTCCTTGGAGAGTTGTATTATAATCTACTCAAAAACATCACTAAAATCGTTCGCTATATTGTTATTCCTATCCTCCTGCTAGTGACATCATACTAATCCTTGTTTAGATTTCACTAACATGGAATTACTACATAGGTTGAGAGATATCAGCATGCACTGTGCCACTGAACACTTTAAAGGAGTAAAAACAGCACAGGCAAATGCATATCAGCATATATGTCTGGGACCAAATTTGGATTTGCCTAGGTTTATGTTTATGATAATGCAGTCCTGCATTTTACTTCCCTCTTGATCTGTGTATTTCTGTCTTTTTTCATTGTTTCAAGATGAGTCTTGGAACATGATCTCTAACATCAGGGAATTTCTTATAAAACTTGACTTGTTAATTAGATTATATGGTGTTGTTCATAAAATTATTCTAGTTAATGTTGTTGTACTTTTATTAGTAGAGTAATATTAAGATATGTGTATTAGATATTATTTTTGTGAAATGTATTGCAACATGGTAGCCAAGTTTGCATGGGAAAAGGAGGTATCATCCATGGGGTGGATGCAGACTGTAAGTTCTGAGACATGGCTGTAACAGTTAGCCTGTGAGAGTTAGCTTAGGGACATGGCATGAAGAGTCAGCTTGGAGACACAGCTGCAGTAAGAGCAGAAGTTGGTTTTATACCTTCTGTCTTTTGGATATCCTCCTGCTATGTCCAAAGAACCTGGATTGTGGATGCAGCTGGTGAAAATTTTGTAAATACAGTTATGGAAAAGAAGACAGTTTTGTATATATTTGCATATCTCCAGTATCATCACTCTAGAAATATCCTGTGATAGTTAAGATAGTGGGAACTTATAAATCCCTCAGACCAACTGACAAGAGTAGACAGGCTTGATTATACATAAGGTAAGCCATTTACTGGAATTCTCAATAATTCCAGTGACATCACTGCAATGACTGTTTAACATTATATGCAATGTCACCTGCTGTGGAGAGTGTATTTATGATGTCAAGGTAGAATAGTAGTAATATATAGGCTTATCTTAAGTTTCTTGTAGTTGGTTGATTGCTGTGTTCAGTTGTCAGCAAGCTCTCTACATATTATGATGAAGACACCTGGTAAGAAAATAAACCTTAGCAGGGGACAACCTCAGCAGCAAAGGTTCGTGTGACATCATTAGCAGGAAGATAGGGATTAAGGCTTAGCAAGTAATTATGTAGTTATTTTTGAGAAGAATTTCACACAGCTCTCTAGGACATATTCTGATTATGCTTTTGTTGTGTATTTAGTGTGACAAGCAATATTTGCTCTGCTGTGTGATTACTATTTTGTTATGGAGGGAGAGTTTTTACACTTATTTCCCTGTCTCTAAACCTTGTATTTTTGGAGCTTTTCTTTATTACTCTGTATGTATGCACACACACCTTAGCCTAAGCCAGGAACCCATTTATCAACCAGCTCTAAGGGAAGGATGAATACCTCGGTTGGATGTACACCGACTGCCAAACCCAGGATTCAAACCCATGTCGGCCTAACCCCACACTCGCCCATGGTGACTCATTATCAGTGACACCAACTATTACACCACAGAGGCCCGTGAATTTTCTATCGTGTTGACCAATGATAGATGGCTTGTAGGAGAAGAATTACATGATAAGGATAGATAAAAGGTTGATCCAGAAATTGTTATAACACAATATATGCTACTCATGTGCTCCTTTGATAAGACTCCTGCAACTTGAAGAATGTGCTTCACATGGGAGCAAGGTAAATTGGGCTCCTTTAGGGTAGGAAGATTCTTGATGTAAGTACTTTTTGTACTCTGCTGATGATACAGCTCCTTATGATAAGTAGAAAGAGGAAATATATACTTAAAAAATGTATGTATTGGAAAGTATTTGGAATCTTGTAAGGACAAGGATGGTTGGTAGTATTGCGTGAAGAACCCTGCTGGATGATGGGAAGAAAGTTTTCAAATACATCAGTAAATAGTCTTTTATATGTATGGTCTAATAGAATGCATGGCAGATGTAGGCTAGTCAAGAACTTATATTGTAATACATTAGAAGACAAGGTACAAGGAGGAGAGGTAGATCATGTAAGAGATAAATAGATGATGTGAGAAATTTGATTAGGGCAAGGGGTTTTTGAGGTGATGTTAAAGAAAGATTGTGATCAAATGAAATGGAAGCATTTTATTTATGAAAGCAATATGACAGAAGAATATGGTCTTGATTCACAGATCAAATTACTATCGTAAAGGAAAAAGGTAAGAAGTGCATTGGAGAGCATGGAAGTTCTTGTTTTACTTTAAGATGCTGGACATGGGTTGATGATGTAGAAAGGAAGAGAAAGGAGTAAGTGATGCTGTGAAGGCTATTGTGTACTTGATCCACCGGGTCATGTTGGGAATGGAGTAAAGTTGAATAGATAATTATATAACTGGATATGTGCAGATTCACATTATATTTGAGATTCATTAATGGGAGAACTTTGAAATATGTAAAGCTTAATGATTTTCATGATTGATGTTTATTCATAAATTTTGTATTTGTTTTTGGTAGTATTAGTGTAAGGTTTTGTGGGTGTATTGATAGATTTTTTCATTGATTGCAGGAAAATTAGGTTTAATGTCAACATGAAAGGCTAGTTGTGCTTTGATTTTTTTGTTGATATGCAGAGTTTGTAATTAATATTACATGTGCTGATTATGAAATCCTTCAATCAGTTCCCCCAACAATTGAGGAGGACTCTGACACATACACAGTGTCTGTGGGAGAAGTAGTGGAGATACCATGTGTAACTAGAGGAATTCCATCACCTACTCTTACCTGGATTCGTTATGACCAAGCTCTTATGTGGAATAACACACTCAGAGATGGCACACTGAGGTACCTCGTGATAATCCTTTTGCTTCATATAAAAGAAATTGATATGTTGTCAAGCTAAGTTACTTTTTCACCTAGCAAGTAAATTTGTTCTATTGAAGTGCCTGTAAGTTAATTTGACTTGACCTAGTCTCTTAAGCACGATAGCACAAGCTTTGAGTATGACTGTAGAGCATGACAGGATGATACTAAGATCAAGTCAGAGGTCATCCCTTTATATCCAAATGTCATACCATTGTGTTTAAGGATTGTTATCTTATTGCTTAACCCTTTTGATGTAATGGACATCCTTTGACTTTTATGTAGTAAGGTACATAAATATCAGTCTAACTTAATGTAGCATTTATGGATCTGGAGAAGGCATATGATAGGATTGATAGAGATGCTTTGTGGAAGGTCTTAAGAGTATACGATGTGGGAGGTAAGCTGCTAGAAGCAGTGAAATGTTTTTACCAAGGCTGTAAGGCATGTGTATGAGTGGGAAGAGAGGAGAGTGATTGGTTCCCAGTGAAGGTTGGTCTGCGGCAGGGGTGTGTGATGTCCCTATGGTTATTTGATTTGTTTGTGAATGGGGTGATTAGGGTGGTGAATGCAAGAGTTTTGGAGAGAGGGTTGAGTATGCAGTCTGTTAGGAATGAGAGGACGTGAGAAGTGAGTCAATTGTTGTTTTCAGGTGATACAGCTCTGGTGGCTGATTTGGGTGAGAAACTGCAGAAGCTGGTGACTGAGTTTGGAAAAGTGTGTGAAAGGAGAAAGTTGAGAATAAATCTGAGTAAGAGCAAGGTTCAGTAGGGTTGAGGGACAAGTTAATTGGGATGTAAGTTTAAATTGAGAAAAATTAGAGGAAGTGAAATGTATTAGATATCAGGGAGTGGACATAGCAGCGAATGCAACCATGGAAGCAGAAGTGAGTCACAGGGTGGGGTCGGGGGTGAAGGTGCAGGGAGCGATGAAGAATTTGTGGAAGGAGAGAGCCTACACCTCCTTCCCCACCCTGTGACTCACTTCCACTTCCATGGTTCCATCTGCTGCTAATTCCACTCTCAGATGTCTGAAACACTTCACTTCTTCCAGTTTTCCCCATTCAAACTTACCTCACAATTAACTTGTCCCTCAACCCTACTGAACCTGATAACCTTGCTCTTATTCACATTTACTCTCAGCTTTCACACACTTTACCAAACTCAGTTGCCAACTTCTGCAGTTTCTAACCCGAATCAGCTACCAGTGCTGTATCATCAGCGAACAACAGCTGACTCACTTCCCAAGCCCTTTCATCCACAGCAGGCTGTATACTTGCCCCTCTCTCCAAAACTCTTGCATTCACCTCCCTACCCACCCCATCGATAAACAAATTAAACAACCATGGAGACATCACATACCCCTGCCGCTAACCAACATTCACTGGGAACCAATCACTTTCCTCTCTTCCTACTTGTACACGTGCCTTACATCCTTGTTAAAAACTTTTCACCGCTTCTAGCAACTTACTTCCCACACCACATACTCTTAATACCTTCCACAAAGCATCTGTATCAACCCTGTCATATGCCTTTTCCAGATCCATAAATGCTACATACAAATCCATCTGTTTTTCTAAGTATTTCTCACAAACATTCTTCAAAGAAACACTTGATCCACACATCCTCTACCACCTCTGAAACCACGCTGCTCTTCCTCAGTCTCATGCTCTGTACATGCCTTTACCATCTCAATCAATATTATTATTATTATTATTATTATTATTATTATTATTATTATTATTATTATTATTATTCCCTCCATAGTAATAATAATAATAATATTATTATTATTATCATTATTATTATTATTATTGCTATATTAATATGATTGTTGATCAGTAGTTGTAGCAGTAATGTAGATTATTTTTTGTGTGTATAATGTATGGATTTTAGCTTCTCATGTGAACTTCAGGAGAGTATGCACAATCTTTAACAGATTAATGGGATCAGCAGAGAGTGAGGGTCGCTATGAGTGTTCAGTGACTAATGATGCTGGGTCAGCCAAACGTACAGTCAATGTTACTTTGAGTAGTAAGTCAAAACTTTTGCATTTAAGTTTACAGTAAATATTAGCCAAATATTTTGTCTGTTTCCCCCTTACATACATATGCCATTTGAACCATGCACAGATATGAAATTTTGAATAACTTTCAAATTTATGATTATAAGATGTCTCACAGGTTGTATTTCTACCCCAACCACATCTATTCCTTCTTAACCTGACATGCTATGTAATTATCAGTTTACCCTCACCCATGTTCCATGTCAGCTCAGCAAAATTTTGTGTTAGTACTTCTACAAGTGCTCTGTCAACTGCAACACGTGTTTATATCACAAATCAAGGTACACCATCAACAGTATATCTCTTTCAAACATAAATTTTTATAGGAAATGTAAATACATAACACATATCCATCATCCAGAAAAATGAGACTCGCCTCTTTTTTACTCTTAAGCATCTATTTTCCATGCTTACAAGTCAGACGTATGCTTTTGAAAATGGTGCTCAAAACCCTTTGATAAGTTTCCCTATATATGCAAGATGAGGTACTTATCACAGCTCATAGCTATTTAGTTGCACAAAGTTGCTCTCAAAATGTGCTAAAGGGTCATAGCGATGTCACTTTAAGTGAACTCTATTTGACTTGCACAGACCTTTCCTTTTATCAGTAAGCACCAGAAGATATCATCTCCCATGAATTCATTAGATACCTTAATTAGTATAGTTTTACATTAGACATTTTCTGGCAAAACACTCTTAGCATTGCTGAGTCAATTGAATTTGAGTGAGAAATTATTTGAGAGTACATGTGGACACACGTATGAGACACAGTCTCAAGGAAACATTATTGGTTTTAAACATATATGAGAATGGTACAGTATATCACTGGAAGATATGAGCCCCATGTCACCCATAATCTTATTGGCATTAAAACCAGATTGTTGGCATGAAGTCGATAATCATGGATGGTAGCACCAGCAAAACAGACAAAAAAAGGCCACATTCGTTCATGCTCAGTCTCTAGCTGTCATGTGTAATGCACTGAAACCACAACTCCCTATTCCACATCCAGGCCCCACAGACCTTTCCATGGTTGACCCCATATCTTTCTTATGCCCTGGTTCATACTTGATGGTTGTTTCGCGTGTTAGCGAGGTAGCACCAGGAACAGATGAAGAAAGGCCACAGTTGATCATGTCCATTCTCTAGCTGTCATGTGCAGTGCACTGAAACCACAGCTTCCTATCCACAACCAGGCCCACAGAACTTCCCATGGTTTACCCCAAATGCTTTACACCCTCTGCTTCAGTCAATTGACAGCATGTTGACCCCTGTCTGCCACATCATTCCAGTTCACTCCATACTGCAGAAATACTGGTAGGTATAGAGATAGGTATACAGGTAGATAAACATAAATACTGCAGAGTTGTATCTGTTAACAGTCTTACACTCTGACCTTTCACATTAATATTTACTTTAGATTCCCATTTAGTATAAACACTAGATTCAGCTTAGCCCATTGAATTAGGTATATCAGTCACTTAATCACCTTTTTCAAGGTTCCTGAGCCCATCAGTTTCACCTCTGAAACCACAAACTTCCTTTTAAAAGCTGGAGTGAAAGGCTTAGTCTGATGATGTAAAGTGTATTCTCTTAGAAACTCTGGGGTGTTGGGCTGATGCTGGTAGCCAGTTCTTCAACAACAAAAATGTACATGTTATGCAGATGGCAATGGACTTATCTTTATGGGTCACTATAGGTTAACTTTCCTCTTGTATAGGTTGATCTAGACAATATTCAAGGTGGGGAAGGGTTGGCTAAATGTTCATGCTTGATTTTGAAGAACATTGTTGCCTATAGGAGGAGCATTTTGATCTGGAGTGAGTTTCGCTAGAGCTGTTGCAGTAGTGTTATTACTACATAGGGTTCCTGTGTGAATCCTTGCTGGAAATTGCTCAGGATGCTCTTTAGATGGCTTAGGATGATTTATTCCCTGATTTTATAGGTAATTCATGTCAGAAAGATGAGCCTGTAGTTGTTGTTGTTGGACTTGTCTCACTTCTTGTATATTGATGTATCCAGTGCCTCTGATCCATTCTTCTGACAGTACATCAGTGTTTTAAGACTTTTGTATGATGAATCATAGGGCCAGTTTAGTTCATGTGCTGTGTACTGAAGGACTTCTGCTGTTATTCGATTTAGCTCTGTGGCTTTGGAGATACTAATGTTGGCTGGTTGTTTGGCAACCCCTTCTTTTCCAGTTTCTGCTATGAGGTATAGAACCACATGGGGAAAAGCATTTTTTTGGAATTTTGATTCATGGCAGCCAACTATCAGGAGACAGGTGTAATGATTATGCTTCTGCAAAAGCCCCTTTGAGACTCACACCAGACGAGAATGCTCCTCCTGCTGGTAACCATGTTCTTCAATATCCAGTAAGCGCAACCCCATTGAAGGAATTCCCAAAGAGAATGGACATCAGTGATATAGATAGACAGATTAGATAGACGTGTGGCTATCCCTTTTCCATCTTGAAATTTGTTGAGATCGACTGGTACAAGAAGAAAGCTTACCCATCCCTACCAATACAGAGTAATGCTGTCTGAATTACATATTAAATTTTCATTCTATCCAAGGACAGTGCAGATTTGGGTTTGGCGACTACTATCTGCATTAACTGCTATAACACCCCATGTGATCAAAGAGGCTGCACTGTTCAGCATCAGGGACCTTCTGTCTCTCACTAGTCTAGGTACTCTGTAAAGAAGCCTTGAGATGTTCTGTAAACAATCTGCACAGAGTGAATGCTGTATGTCAGCTCGTCCCCATGCTGGCACTAAGTTACGTGTGTATGACCTTGTTGCAGATGAGATGAGTGAATATTTGCATTGCTGAATTATTGATATTAGCTTTATTAATTCTATTTTACCCTAAGGGTTCTAGAACAAACAGAAATAATTGCCTGTATTGCCGGCAAAATAACCTATCAGAATAAATTGTTATAAGTAAAAAAATTTTGAAACTAGGTATTTAGAATGGTTTCTTTTTTAATGGTTTTTCATTTTTTGTGTACAGCCCACAAATAACAAGCAGAATTACCAAATTTCTGTTACAATCCACTCTGACATTTCCAGAATCCTCTCATGTTAGGTTGGTGACCATTGAAATAATTCTCTAGCATTATTATTATTAAACAAAACATTATTTCGTGTCTGTAGGGAGCCCAGAAATATCCCCTGCAGGTGATGAAACTTTAATGGTGTCAGCTGGTGAGGATCTCAAGTTACCATGTGAGGTTACAGGACATCCATCACCGCTAGTTATTTGGGAGAAAAATGGACTGGAGTTAACTGCTACAGAAAACTTGGGGCAAGTGCTTGCATCATCTTGAAAATGTAAAAGTTTTGATAAGTTAGCTGTGGTTGTTGTGATGAATTTACTACAAGAAAACTGTGTATTTTGAATTTGTTTCATTAATGAAATGGTGTGTTGGTCGAGCAGGCCTGCTCCAGGGTACCTGTTGATGAGCGATGTGACTCCAGATCAAGCAGGAACTTACACTTGCACAGCCATTAACACCATTGGAGAAGCCACTAAAACCTTCACTATAAATGTTACCTGTGAGTTTATTACAGTTTTAAGTTTTCTTAATCTGAGCATGTCTTATGATGTAAGTGACATTGATAATTCCTATCAGCAAAGCAAGCTTGATATCCTTACTGACAACACTGATAGTTTTAATTTTATCCTTATCCTTGAGCACTACATTACTCATGTCAAGAACAACTAGGCTCTCCATTCCAAATATATCACATATGGGCTGTCCTTCAGTATTTTACAGATCTTTTTTCCCCCTCTTCTTTGGATATTGTTTTGGTTTCTGCTTCAAAGAGCTGGCTGCTTTTGTGGCCCAGCCTTTAGTTAGATCACATAAAACTAGGCTAGCCATTGTGTTGCATGATTTCTGTGTGGCTGTTGGGAATACAGGGGTGGGCCACAATACACCACGAAGCTTTGGAACTCATTTTACCTTCACATATCTTACTTCACAGCTTTGACAACCCTTTTTAAAAGGAAGTTTTGCCACTTCCTCCGGAACTCTGAAAATAGTTTTCCCTGTTCTCTTCTTACTTCTTTCTCTCTTTAACATTTTCCTTGTTTCACTTAAGGTCTTGCCCAGTGTGGACTTTTGTTCATGAATGGAACATTCAACAGAAAAAAAATCTACATAATATGATATTTTTGCAAGAAAAGTTAGTATTTTCAAGAGCCAATTTTTGTGGTGATTTTTGTCATAATCAAAATGAATTTTTTGAATGTGAATTCTTTGCCCTTAGAAAAAATAAAAAAACGGCAATTATGTGACTGATAAATGCTGTTGTTGTAGCTGGTAAAGCAGTACACTAAATGCAGATTGCTATAATTAGTACATTTTGCAAGAATTCTGCATTTAAAATTTTAGTGATTAAGATGTTTCTGG
Organism: Panulirus ornatus; assembly: GCF_036320965.1. Classification (NCBI taxonomy): domain Eukaryota; kingdom Metazoa; phylum Arthropoda; class Malacostraca; order Decapoda; family Palinuridae; genus Panulirus; species Panulirus ornatus. Next base: position 10,775,195 of record NC_092291.1, read on the forward strand.
AGACTAGTTGTATTTTGAATAATTAGATTGACCATTCTTTACTCAATGTAGATTTATGATTTTATGTATTATCTAGTATTTAAGAGTGACTTTTGTCTATACACATATGTAAGTGATGGGATATTCCCTAGTGTAGATGCACCAGTAGTAGAGGAGGAGCTTCAGCTGTGGCCTGAGAAGAGTGTTGTGGAGGGTAGCCAGTTCTCTCTCCCTTGCACTGCCAATGCATTCCCTAAGCCTACACGAAACTGGACCAAGGATGGTGCCATGCTTCTTCCCGATGATGGTAAGATATGACTCAAAGTGCATCTTAGGGCTTAAGTTACAAACTGTACTGTATGTTATGTGATGTGAATAGAATCAATTATTTTTCTCTTATTTCAAGCAAAATTGGATGAAATAAATGGTTACATTTCAGATCTAACAATTCTGAGAAGTGGGAGCGTGGAGGTATCTCAAGCAGACCCCAGACATTCAGGCAGTTATAGATGCACACTTACCAATGTAGTTGGACAGGCTCATATTGATTATGATGTCAAGGTTATTGGTAAGTTTATGTAGGCTGTAGTTTAGTTGCATTGCACATGACAGCGAAAGAATGGATTTAAGCAAATGTGGCCTTTCTTTGTTTGTTCCTGACATTACCCCATTAATGTGGGACATGATGATCAAGCATGGAAAAAAATGTTTGTATATATATTTAGTAATCTATTTGTATTTATGGTTGACGTTATCAGACTCCACATGCCAAGTGAGAAGTCACTTCGATAAGGCTGCATCCATGTCAGGGGACAGCTAGAACTAAAGTTTCACTGAGGGCATTCTTGCTCTACAGAAGTCACTCATTTCATTGCTTCTGCATAGAGTACAGCCTCAAATCTGCAGAAGTTCCCATAAAGGATGTTTTGGGATTATATGTTAATGATATATGTGTAACAGGTATAAGAAAGGTAAATGGATAATATTCAGGATTGTATTGTAGTGCGTGTGATGTACCTTTAAGATAAAGGCTTGGCCTCAGGAATATTCTTCAGCTAGTCTGACTGCAAATTAGTCATTCATGTCCTTATTATTCTGGAGGTTTTGATTTTAAGGAAACCATAAGGGAAGCAGTGACCACAAGAACACTTATCTTCGAACTAGTAAATAAGCTTATATATATGGGAATGATGGTGAATAATGATGGCAGTAAGAATATTGGAACTGAAAGTAGAGCCCTGTTTAGAAGAAGAATTGGAGGTTTGCTTAGAGTTATGGTGATTGGGAAGATCATAAGTAAAGTGTGTATAAGAAGCTTATTTGTTTGAGTGCTTGTCCCAGCTCAGATGTACAAAGGAGAAACCATAGCTTTTCAAGATTTAGATAGATGAAAAGTGAGAGTAGATATGGACAATATACATTATGTAGTTGGAATTAGGAAGTCAGATGGAACAGAAAGAATGATGATTTGGGGAAAAACTGGGAAGTGATTTGAAAGACATATGGATGAATTCCTTCAGGATGATACAGTTATTTAGGACACATGTCAGACTATGTTGCTGAAGAAGAACTATGGTTGTTTGCCTTAAGGCAAAGGAGAAGTTGTATATCACAAAAGAATGGACTGATGGGGCAAGAGAATTGTTGAGTGTGTGAGGTAACTCAGATGAGGATGTTGGGTGGTTATTTGTTTTATATTGTGTTCAGTGGTGCTTTGGCTATGGGCAGTGTGTATAGAGACATGAATTTTATTTAATGAATGAGATTTCCAAATTTATATAGTAGCTTAGGAGGATTTGTTCAACAAACTGAACATAAGCTGAAGATGTATGTAAGTGATCTGAAAGACCATGTAATACATACACAACATATAGATAATGATAGAGTTAAGGGTAATAGATATATCCATATCAGGGCTGAATTTAGTAGCTAATACTTTGACTTTTGTTTTTTACTCAACTGCATTGAGTTAAGGCAGTATGTGTTGAGGAAAACTTTGTGAGAATTTTTTTTGGTTGTAGGAAATGCACACAAAATAGATATGTAATCAGATAACAAGATGTAAATTTTCTAATGTCAGTGCCCCTTGGACAGTTCCCCCAAGGCCTGTACCACAAGACCATTTGGATAAACCTGTTGTAGTGGAGGGGGATGAGGTAACCATCAATTGCCCTGTAGATGCCGTGCCTTTACCTACAATTACTTGGTTAAAGGTAAACAATCACTCTAGAGTTGAATCATCATGTTCTTTTCTTGCTATGTCAGTTTTATAATTATGTTTATATTAAAATGTGTGTTTAGACGTATTCCAAACATTTTCTCCCACATTATTTACTCCTCCAGTGAACAAGTGTGCTGTGTTCGTTTATCCTTTCTCAGTCAAAACTACAGAGAGAACAAAGTAACACTCCTGAAGGTAGAAATACTGTTGAAATCCTTATCACTGAACTTAGCACACTTGGGCATATTTTTGAGTTTTGTCATTATATGATCATGGTTGTTTAGTGTTTTGACTAGAAATGTAGAATGAGAGTTTTGAAAAGATAGGTTTAGGAGCTGAATTGGAAAATGCAAGAAAGAATAAAGTATAAAGTATCATCTGGGAAGTTAGTAATTGACATATGAACAAAGATTTAATTTTAAAGGCTTCTTATAGTGTGAAATTTAAAACGATGAAATCGTATGAATCATATTCTATCGTTTACATTTGGCATGCTTTTGGTAATATATACCTTTTATTGGCCACTTTTGTTGAGGTTATGGTGTCTAAAGCATAGTGCTGTATGGTGTTGTATAACATTATATCTGGGGCTCACTTTCTAAAACAAAGATGGCTAGTGCAGATTATTCTGATTTAGGTGACAAGTTTCTTGTTTTTTAGATATGAAGGTTTCCATGATTTAAAGGATGAGAATGAGTTACAAGACAAAAATGTGCTTGTGCTTGCAAAGCAGCCAGTGAGTGTTCTGAATGTTCTGTTTTGTTTAGTGTGAAGCTTTTTTTGTATTTGCTTTTGAGATGGTGGAAGACCAGGAAGATGCGGCATAGTCTAGATAAGTGGAGTGGATGAACTGTGTGCAGAGGATGATAAAGGATTTTTTTCTTGTCTGAATATTGTGCCAGGTAATGTTTGTTGCTTTTTTATTGATATTATTGATATGAGGAGTGAATGTCATGTAAGTGTCGTATGTGATACCTAGAATTGATGGTGATTTGTTCAGTGGGAGCATTTGTCCATTCAAGGTGACTGGAGGATGTGATCTGAATTTCTGTGTGTGTGGGGTTAAAAGAGTGACAGAAGACTTCTGCATAGATGCAGACAGTGTTTTGGGTGAGCCATTATTCCTGTTGTGTAATGTAGTGCCACATATTTCAAGTTGCTTAAGTTTAAGCAAATTAAGAAACTGCTGTGCTAAGTATTTGAGGTTGAAATAAAATTTTGTAGAATTGACTATAGAATGAATGTGATATGGTTTTTTGTTACATGGTTTTTTGGAAATAATAGGATGGAATAAGTGAATACAGTGAAGCTGGTTTTTTACGAGAGTTGAAAATTGGCTGAGACGCTTAAATTGTAGGAAAGAAAGTTAAAGCAATTGTAAGGGGAATTGTTTGTAAAACAGAAAAGTATGTCTTTATACTGCAACAGTAATGGGTGCAGAAAGTCTTACATGAACCATTAGTCCCTGAATGTAGGAGATGGCCTATCATATATGAATTAGATTTCAAAATGTAATGATGTTTTTTCTAATTCAAATTTAGGATGTAGTAAGTGCTAACTTTTAAGTTTCTTTCTGTAGTTTATTGACTTTATTTTGTAATGATCCTTATCTTTCATTCCAACAGGATGGATTTTCCATCTTCTCCACTAAAGATCGAGCAGACATGACTCATATAATTGTTGAAAACAATGGACAAACTTTGCATATTTTGGAAGCAACTGCTGATGACAAAGGTCAGATGATAAAAGTATATGTTTTCTTTCAGAAATTCTTATCAACAGTCTGTTTAATGAGAAAGGCTCAGTCATCTGTTCTTGATGCTACATTACTATCAAGGGAAATGGCTATCAGTGGATTGAACCAGGACATGTGAAGCATCTGGTGTAAACCATGGAAAGTTTTTATGGGGCCTGGATGTGGAAAGGGAGCTGTGGTTTCGGTGCATAACACATGACAGCTAGAGACAGAGTGTGAATGAATGTGGCCTTTGTCTTTTCCTAGCGCTACCTCGTGCGCACACGGGGGAGGGGGGTGCCATTTCATGCATGGCAGGGTGGTGGCAGGAATGGCTGAAGGCAGCAAGTATGAATATGTACATGTGTATATGTCTGTATATGTATAGGTATGTATATGTTGAAATGTATAGGTATGTATATGTGCATGTGTGGGCATGTATGTATATACATGTGTATGTGGGTGGATTGGGCCATTTTTTTATCTGTTTCCTTGTGCTGCCTCACTAACATGGGAGACAGCGACTAAGTATAACAGATAAAAAATAGTAATTATATATATTTGTTATACATGATCACTGTTTCCTGCATCAGCAAGGTAGTGCCAGGAAACAGACAAAGAATGGCCCATCCACTCATATATACATATACGTACATAAACGCCCACATGTGCACATATACATACATATACATATCAACATATACATACACATATGCAGACATTACATACATATACATATCAACATATACATACACATGTGCTGACATACATACATACACATGCACATATTCATACTTGCTTGCCTTCAACCACTCCTGTCGCCACCCCGCCCCACAGGAAAACAGCATCATTATCCCCTGCTTCAGCCAGGTAGCGCCAGGAATACAGACACATTCATTCACACTCAGTCTCTAGCTGTCATGTGTGATTCACCGAAACCACAGCTCCCTATCCACATCCAGGCCCCACAGACCTTTCCATGGTTTACCGCACACACTTCACATTCCCTGGTTCAGTCCATTGGCTGCATGTCAACCCCAGTATACCACACCATTCCAATTCACTCTATCTCTTGCATGTCTCTCACCCTCCTGTATGTTTAGGCCTCGATCACTTAAAATCTTTTTCACTCCATCCTTCCACCTCCAATTTGGTCTCCCGCTTCTCCTTGTACCCTCTACCTCTGACACATATATCCTCTCTGTCAATCTTTCCTCACTCATTTTTTCCATATGTCCAAACCATTTCAACACACCTTCTTCTGCTCTCTCAACCTTACTCTTTTTATATCCATACATCTCTCTTGCCCTTACATTACTTACTTGATCAAACCACCTCACACTGCATATTGTCCTCAAACATTTCATTTCCAACACATCCACCCTCCCCCTTACAACCCTATCTATAGCCCAAGCCTCGCAACCATATAACACTATTGGAACTACTGTTCCTTCAAACATACCCATTTTTGCTCTCCAAGTTTATGTTCTCTCCTTCGACACATTCTTCATTTGTTCCCTGCACCTTCGCCACCTCCCCCCACTCTGCGACTCACTTCCACTTCCATGGTTCTATCCTTTGCTAAGTCCGCTCCCAGATATTTAAGATACTTCACTTCCTCCAATTTTTCTCCATTCAAACTTACCTCCCAATTAACTTGTCCCTCAACCCCACTGAATCTAATAACCTTGCTCTTATTCACCTTTACTCTCAACTTTCTCCTTTCACACACTTTTCCAAACTCAATCACCAACCTTGTGGAGTATTAAAAGCTGATTAGATAAAATGACTCATTAATTAATCTGTGAGTAGCCTGATTTTCTTTTTATTGTTAAGCACTTAAGTTCTTGGGGTAATGTTTGAGATGGCAACTTGAAAAGCTGTTTTGAGTTAAAGGCAGTTTCTCTTCGTCATTCCTATACTTGCCGTAGTAGGGAAGGATTGCTTTCAAAGATGTATAGAATAAAAGTGTAATTTGTAATAGCTTTAATGCTATGTTGCTATGTTGGTCATGTGTTGTTTGCACTTTAAGCCAGAAAGTATCTAAAATAGGCTCTTGAATTATATTCTTCCAATGTCAGTCTAATTTCAGTAGTGTCATAATTGTTTTTGAAACTTTGCATCCCACCAGTTGAGAAACACTGCTGTAGATTAGATTCAGATGCTCAGTTAGAAATTCAAAACAACTTTGCAGGCATGCATTCATATAGCCCATGCTAAATTCTAAACTTTTTGCAAAATTAAATATCTAATTAAGTATTCCATTTCCCTAAATATTCTTAAATGATCAGTCTCATGTGGTTGCTGTGTGCTATCCATTATACTGTTGCAGACTTAAATTTCGGTGGAATAGAGTGAATTTTACCTCTTATTTCAGCAAACCTTACCAAACCTGATGGCTCACCTTTCATATCACCACAAGCTTTAGAGCTTTGCTCTTTCCTCAGCATTTTTTGATACCATGGCCTAAAGAGAGAGAAAAAAAAGGCAACATTTAAGTGCTTTTCCATAAATCTTAATATTTTGTACATATCCATGATTTGTATAAGAGAACATGGCCTTGTTTGGTCATTTGCCATGCATGGGTGGTCACAAGCCATAACAAGTATTTGTTACTTGTTGTAACCAGTCATGATATTCACATAACTTTGTTTATGAAATCATGGAAGATGATGTAAAATCTTCATATTGTTGGTGGACTTTTAAAAAAATGTGGCCTTTTTTACAGGTATATATCAGTGTGTGGCCAAAAATGATGCTGGGGAGACAGAACTGTTTTTCCCTTTGGAAGTGATGGTGGCACCTCAGTTTATGCAATACTTTCACTCTCCTGATGTTGTACTAGAACTGGGGAAAGAACTAGATTTGGACTGTGATGTCATTGGAGATCCAGAGCCTCAGGTAAATTTAGATATCCACATTTTGATTGATGCTGGGACTGTGTGTGAAGATAAATATAATGATATTAAAATTAACCAAGAATGTATTTATATTATAGAGATTTTCTTTAATGTGAGAAAAGATTCCTCTTTGTTATGCATTTTTGCATACTCATTAAGTTAGATAATTTTGTATAATTCTTATGTTTTTCTGTTTCAGGTATTTTGGCAGCATAATGGTGAACCACTGTCTGTCCATGTGATGCCTAGTGGTCAGAGGGTTAACATACCATATGTTAGACTTGGAGATGCAGGACTCTACACTTGTACAGCTATGAATACAGCTGGCACTGCACACAGAAACTTCACAGTTTCAGTCCTAAGTCAGTTACAGAGTATTTGAGAATGCTTTATGATGCAATAAGAGTAGATTTCAACAGTGGACCGTACATTTGCCCACTAGCACACACTTCATAGTTACTACTTTGATATATTTAAGGTATAAACAGAGAGATAGTGCATATCATAGATTTTAAACATTGATGTGTAAGGAGGAAGATTGAGTATTGGAAGGAATATGAACTTTTGGAAAAATAAGTTGGGAGGAGTGATTGATATGTTGGAGAAGTGTAAAGATCTTTCTGTGGATGCATCAAGAAAAATGATGAAAGTAGAAACAGAAAGAACCATTTACAGGAATAAGGATGTAATAGAGGCTAAGGAAGACCAAATATGTGATCAAACCTAACTTTACATTATGTTCTTGTCTCAGGATTTCTCAGGAAACCAGCCATGCCCAATAGGTTTCACCACAGGCCAAGTAAGATCATGTGTGTATGCTTTTGTAGAGTGGGTACTGGACAGATGAGGAGTGTGAAAGCTAAATCTTGGGCATTACATGATATGCAGTATGTCTAAATGGTATATCCAGTTTTAGAAAGATGGATGGTGCCCAGAATGCTGGTGGAAAAGCCAATCATATGCATGCCAGGGGAGTGTAGTTTCAAATGGAAACTGTATATGACTGATGGGATGAAATTGAAGATTGTTTTGGGAAGGTGGTTGTTTAATCCTTCTCGGATCATTATTGTGTGTGTATGTTTTGTCAGTGATATCATTGTTAGGAAGGAGACATCCGTTAGGAATGTCTATGTTGTTGTAGTGGGAAGCAGGTGTAAGCTTTTTTTTATCTTATTTCATTTTTTGGGCTTGTGGCCAGTAATGAAATGGCTTGGTTGTGAGGAAGTGAATGCCAAGCATGCTGAGGTAATAGTGGACTGAAAGTATTCTCTTTTAATGTCAGGTGTTGAATGTATGTTGTTGGGCAGCTGGTAATTACTCTGAGTGTCCTACTTTGTGTGGTTTTCAGCTTTGCAATAGTTATGTTTGATACAGGGATAAAGAGGGTTGTGAGACATAATTTAGGGTGGAGTGGATGAAATGTTTATAGAGGATACTGTGGGATTCTTTTTTTTGGCCAACTCTCATACTGGTAAGTGTTCTTAGGTCATTAAGTGTGTTTATGGCCTTTTTTGTTGATGTTCGTGATATGGGAATAAATGTCAAGTGTGTCTTGCATAGGTGGAATTTGTGATGTCTGATTCTTTCTATACATAACTGAGTTTTGGAATTCATTACCTTCCCATGTTCTTCCCATTATTTGTAACCTTCATCTTTTGAAGAGGCAAAATTATCCTACACATGAATCCTCAGAATACTTTCTTTTTTTCTCTATTTCTTTTATTTTTTTTATGTCTCTGTCAAGGCATGGCCTTAGTGAGGACTTCTGTATTTGATTAGAGCCTTTGAGATTAAGAGAAAGTATGATTGAATCTGCAAAGATGTTGTAAGTAAGATTTTGTATTGAACATTCTGCTCTGAAAGCTTCAGTATTTGTTGCATGGCTTAACTTATTATTGATCTTTTTTGGTTCATTTCCTCTTTTATGCAAGTTATCTTTTTTATGATGAATTATATGGAATGAGTATGAGAAGTAAGACATTTTTACCAGGTAATTGTACATCGATATTTCCAAAATAAGAGGCAGTGATTGCTCGTGTATGCTGATGAAGTACGTATTTTATGTAATCAGTGGCTCCAGCACTGGAGGATGGTGGAGTCAGCCGGCATAATGTGGAGGCAATTCATGGCAGTGACAGTCAGCTGAGTTGCCACATAACAGGATTCCCGCCGCCGACCATCTTCTGGACGAGAGACCAACTACCTCTTTCCAACTTGTTAGTGGATAATATCTTATTTGATATAACTCCAAATGATATGAATAAACCACATTAGATGTCACTTAGGTTTGGGAGTGAACTCTAGTTTTGCAATTCAGTCACCATAAAAGATGCATGCAATGTTTCCATGCTACAGCTGCTTTTGATAAAAGATTTAGGTTCGTATAGATGAGGAATAGTGATGAATATAAGATATTGGAAAACATATGTGCTTATGGAAAGAGCTTATTAAATGTTAGGTTTGTGTGAGACTGGAATGTAATGGAGTGAAGGGCATGAGATAGGCTAGTTACATATGGAAAGGCCTAAGAAATTCTTTTGAAGGATGTGTGGATTGAAAAGATGTTTAACTGCAGTTGCATTATTTTTGGATTATTATTTGAAAATTCAAATGTGATTGATATGGAATGAGTGTATAGGTTGCAAATGCATCATATGATGATAGAGAAAGTTTTTAGAGAGAGAACTAGAAAGACTGGTTGAAACTATGAATTCATGCAAAGAAACTGTGTAATGATGACCCAAGTGGATGAGTGCAATACAGAGTGGAAGAAATAAGCAGATAAAGTATACCTGGTGGAAATTATAACTGGAAGAAAATATGGATTTGGTGGCTCACTGTTTATGGGTGTTGCAAATATATTGTTGTAACATAAGGATGTGCATAAATACAGTGGTACATGCACAAAGAAAAAGGGGTGGATAAGACCATGATTGATATTTTTCCAGTAAGAAATGAGCTATTTGAGAGGAACATGTGGTATGATTGGATGGAATGAAGAAAAAATGAGGTGTTGTATGAGAGATGTGATATGGCAGGGAATGCTAAAGTTATGTGTTGTGGAGTGGAAGAATGAGTAAAACATAGCACTTTGAGATTGTTTGGACTTAAGGAAACAATGCAAGTCAATAAGTTTACAAGGAGAGTGTATGATAGGACACTTATAGGAGTTGGTGTGAGAGGAGGACCACCTGTGAGAAGGGGGAATAGTGTCGAAGAGGACTAAATGGAAGAGAAATCGTGTAAGAATGCATAGAATTGTGTTTATGAGGGAGGCATGTAAGGAGAGGAATAAGTGGAGATTCTTTTGCCATGGCCACCCCTTTGATGGGAGTTCCCTGAAGGAATGGGCATAAGAGGTACAGATAGAAAGAATAGGATAGTTTGTGTGCAAGGTGTGTGTTCTGGGCACTGCTTGATGGGGGCTGGTCATATATGGTAGTAATATGTAGATTTGCCTGTTAAGTAGAGAAAGTATTCAATGAAAGTATGAAACTTAACTTTCAGGTGAAATTAAAAAAGAATTTAGAGAATTTGGTGAAACTACAAGGTGAGTTCAGGGGATGTGGTGGTAGTTCAAGAGTGTAATAGAGAAGGCTGCTACAAAGGTATGTGTCACTGTAGGTATATGTTGTCAAGAGGTAAAACTTGGTAGAAAAGAAATTTAATAATGTCAGGTAAGAGAAAGAGTTTGGAATTTCTGAATATGAGGCTAAAAAAAGGGCACTGAAGTTCACTAGTTTTGGAGACTCTTTTGCCATGGCCACCCCCTTGTTGGAGTTTCTGGAGGAAATGAGCATCAGAGATATAGGCAGGTATATATACATGAATAAGATAGCTGAGGAGTGGAGCATAAGAATAACAGAAAAGCAAAGGAAGATCTTGAGAGAAGAGTAAATGAAAAAGTATAAGAGAATGAAAAATCCATTTTGGGAGGAGGTAGAAAGATGAGATGATAGATATGTGTAAGAAGACTAGGAGACTGCTTTTGAAAAAAAGTCAAGTTTGAAAGGCATGTAGAGAATACCTTTGGCTGCTGGACAACACAGGATTTTCTAGGAATGTGTGCTATCGACATTTACCACCAGTCTTTCAATTTTCAAAACCTGCATTTTGAAGTGTTTGAAAAATGGTTGTCTGTGGTATAAAGCTTGCTTAGGAAGTCAGTGTTGGGTACATGCTGTCTTGTACATTTGGCAAAGTAAAGTGCACTTGAAAGGGCTTGTTTGAACATTTGTTTCTATATATTTGCTTTGCATTCATAACAGTCTGCTCATTTTTACCAAATTGTATACTATTTTTTCTCATATGATCACCTGAATATTAACAAAACCCTTTCATGATTCTGCTCCTGGCTGTCAACATAGTTTCCTCACTAAGTCCATAGCTTTTAATCCATGAAAATATGTATTAAAGAGGATTTATGTAGTCTTATTCCATTGGTGCAGGTCTGGACTGGAATACTCGACAGAGGGAAACAATGAAACTCTAATTCTGCATCATGTCACACCTGCATCCTCAGGCCTGTATGTCTGTAATGCCACTAATGTTGTTGGTACTGCTATCAAAGAGTTTAACTTAACAGTTATGAGTAAGTTAGTCTGTTATATGTTATATAATTTTTTTTTACAAAATGTAGGCAATGATATATGTAAGGATGCTTTAGATGATATAGACAAAATGTTTCTTTTTTTAGTCGTAGGTGTAGAATTATATTAAAAAGTTTTTGTTTGGAATCAAAACAGAATAGGGGACCAGCATTTCGTGAAAGATAATGGATGTATAACATATCTCTCACATACTTTAGTGAAAGGGTTACACTAGCACAGTAAGAAGGTTTGTTGAACCTTGCAAAGTTTAATTTGTTACTTGTAATACCAGCTTTCCTTCTCAATTGATATGAAAATTGGCCATTTTAGCATATTAGATTATATTTACCCAAGTACCAAGTTCTATGAAAGAGTCCTGGTGTTACCCAAGATGTGTTTCAAAAGCTCCTGCAGCCTAAGATGCACTACTGCCAGTTGCAGGGAAATGTGGGCTCATTTGGAAAGAGAAGTTCTTTGATAAGATTGTGCTCCCAACGATACAGCTGCACTAATGGTGTTTTTTTTCTTTTTTTTTTTTTTACTCATGGTGTAACCTTGAGCAGGTGGAATTCAGTAATGCCAGCTATTCTAGACATCACGTATGATATACACATGACATTCACTCCCCACACCAAGAGCATCAGCACAAAAGCAACTCACAAACTAAATGCTCTGATTTAGACAAGAAAAAGAATTCCTCAACATCCTCTGCAAAAGATTCATCTCCACTTTAACAGTGCCATACCTGCCAGGTCTTCCACCCTCTCAAAAGCAAATCTAGTAAAGCTGCAGACCACTGAAAATAGTGCTTTCAGAACAACCAACATCTTTTAGGCAACCACAAACAATCAAGTCCTGCCCAGTGAAACAAAGATCCTTCCAATACAGTTCTGCCTCAACATGCTTGGTGCTCAATTCTATGCTATAGCATTTGACCCCTTCCACCCAAGCTGCTGTATAACTAACCACCAACCCCCAGTTAGAAATATAATGCATACCTCTGCATAATAATTCAGTAACCTTTACTCACAGATCCCTACACCCTAAACAGATATAACCCTGAATATAAACTCTGAATATAAACACGGAATAACACAACAAGCACTGAACAGTTGACCTTCCAACTCAGCCTTAAACTTCAACCCATCTGATTTATACCCATTGGAAACTACTCTCCTCAGGTAAATATGTCACATTCCTCTGCTTATGCTCTGAACATTATCCATTACTACAACATTGCAAACTCCATTTCATCATATCCGAAGACCTGCCCTTCCCACCATAAAGAGGACACTCAGCACTTAGTAGCCTTGCCTTGCACTTCCTTCACATAGATGCACACACAACACCACAACACTTTATGACCTATGGTCCTGACGTGTGGACATGGCCAGCATCCTGAGTGCTGCAGGAGCCTCATAAGAATAGAATAGACTTCTGTGGCAGGAGGGTAATATATACATATACACATATATATTGGCAAAGAGGACATATGTGTCAGAAGTGGAGGAAACAAGGAGAATGAGGAGACCAAATTGGATATGGAAGGATGGAGTGAAAAAGATATTGAGCGGTCAGGGCTTGAACATACAGGAGGGAGAAAGGCATGCAAGGGATTGAGTAAATTGGAACAATGTGGTATACTGGGGTGGACTGAACCATGGCACATGAAGCATCTGGGTTAAGCCTTGGAAAGTTCTGTGGTGCCTGGTTGTGGATAGGGAGTTGTGGTTTTGGTGCATTACACATGACAGCTAGAGAATGGATGTGGTCGGCTGCAGCCTTTGTTCGTCTGTTCCTGGCACTACCTCGCCACAGTGCAGTATCATCTGCAAACTGGCTTGTCACTAGCCTCCATACCTCACCAATGCACTCCATCTATGCATTTCCTTTCCCTAGTTTTACTTTCACCTCTCTTATCACTGCATTCATATATATGTTGAAAAATCCATGATGACATTCCTCAGCCTTGCTTCACACCCACATTTATACTGGAACTTTCGCTCAGCTCTCTATCCTTTTTTACTCATGCACTCTCTTCCTACTCATATCATTTTCTCTTTTCCAAAATCTCTGCAAATCTTTGCTATCACCTCCAACAGGTAATGATCAGATATCCCACCCGCTGTCCCTCTTACCACATACACAATCAAGAGTATCTTTTGCATGCTTATCACTTAGACGTTAGTCTAGTATTGCCTGCTTACCATTTTTCCTGTTTCACTTGTTCCTAAGTATGTGCTTTTTAAACCAGGCATTCCCAATAATCATTCCTTTTCAGCACACAACTCCACAAACTGTTCATCATTTCTGTTCACCATACTGAATACCCCATGCCCCTAAACTATATCCTGAACTACTGCAGTACTCTTTCCTGCATTCAAATCACCCATTATTATTACCTGATCTCTTGCATCAAAACTGCTGACACATCCATACAGTAGTTCCCGAAACACTCGCCTCACTTAATTGTTCTTCTCATGGCCAGGTGCATAAGTGATAATAGATAGATAGATAGATGAATATGTGTTAAGTTCATTTAAACAAAGAATTTGGAAATTTTATAAATTTTTTTTTATCAGGCAGAAGTCTTTATATTTACTTTTTATTCAGTGTAATTGATTATAAAGTTGACTAAGGGTTTACTGTACTCTGCATTAAAGTTTGTTATCACTCCTTCTAAAGAATGACATCAGAATGCAGTTTAAAGAAATGTTTTTTGTGTCTCTTAACAGTTCCTCCATCAGTGAGAAGTGTTGATGGTGCTAGTGAAGATGTTGTAGAAGAAGTGCAGGTGGTGGTTGGAAAGAACGTGGTGTTGAACTGTACCATGGATGGCACTCCCTTACCTGTTATCACGTGGTTGCGTGATGGTCGAACTCTCACACCCTCACCACGTTTCCATCTGATGTCTCCAGACCAGTTGTTACTCACAAATATCCAGGATGGAGATTCAGGGGACTATGCCTGTCTTGCTACAAATCGTGCTGGAACTGCTGAAAAGCAGTTTGATGTGCAGGTGATTGGTAAGGAAGGAAACTTAACATCACAGTTCAAGGATGCAGGTTCATGTTTGCATGTTGATAGAAAGTTGTTTTAAGGGTATTTTGGTGTAGTATGCGCAGGGCTGTTCACAATTTTCATTTGTAACCTGAAACTTAAGTTTTGAGGAAATTTAGGTATGATTTTTTTTTGTTATATTCTAATCAAGTAAACATATCAGTCAAGGAAATCCTATTGGAAGTGGAAAGTTAAATCAGTTCATAAAAGAATCATGATAGTTGCTGTTGATAAAGCTGGTTACTCTTTTGTTGTAATTAGCAGACCTCTTTGAATTTTAAATTTAGAGTTTAGCTTGATCAGTGGGACCAAGAAAATTAACATAACTTTGTCAGATTTGTACTAATAACTATAGATTTCATGTAACTGATGCTGAAATGTTTGATGAAATGTATTCAGAAGAATTTAAGACTTTGCAGTGCTTGAATTTTATTGGATACTTAAATTCCTTAAGAATCTAAATGAAATTTTGGTAAGATCCTGGATGAGGGGCACCTTTGAATTAACTCTGGAGTATAACTGTTTTTGTTTTGCAGTGTTAGAGTACTAGATAGAGAATGTAAAGACTGACAGGGCATGATTTGGATAATTCATTGTTTATTCTATTATGATAGGTTGGTTTTGAAAGGGTTATAAAGATCAAATAGGAATGAGGTGATTCATTGTAGAAATAAGTGAAGCACTTCTTGGAGTTAACAAAACCTATGAAAACCTCTTCTGCAGCCAAGATTTACCTTTATTTTTCATGATGTCATTTGCTCATTCCAATCGGATGGTTGAAATATATGCAGGAAGTTGTTTATTTACATTTCAGTACATTCACACTCACTCAGCACACAAACCTGACAGCAGCTGGATATTAATATGTGATCATAATGATTACATATTTCTCAGATATCATCATAAATAAGGTAAATGTCAGCTGACAAAGTTGTTAGGTGAGGGTTTTCATAGATACTTCCAATTTCCATTAGTCATTTATTATTTATACTCTAATTATCTGCACATTTTCCCAGATCAATTGATGTCTTACATAGCAGGATGCTATTGCTGTCAATCCACTTATGTAATCTCCCACTACATGTTTGTGTTGCTCTCTGGATGTTTTATACAATTTTTTACTTTATGAGCAGTAATTAGATCATTAAAGTTGATGAATAGCATTAGGTTTTGTCATTGTGGCTGGCAAATTATGGTTAAGGTAGATTTCTTTTATATCGATGAGGGATGTAAGAGACATTGGGCAGCACTGGTAGAAACTGGAAGAGGGGAATGTATCTTGCATGTACTGGCCACTTGATAAACCCATTTATCATTTGACCTACTGAATATTAATCTGTATCAAGATGCACCCAGGGCACAAGACACAAGGGTCACTGAGACAGAAGGGGCATCAAACACTTGCCAGGTCGACACCATTTAACCCAACAGTAGCATTACGGAGTCAGCAAAACACAGTTCTGGTACTTGCTGCACATTTAGCTTCTAGCAGTGGACTTTAACCTGCAGCACCTGCTGCTGCACTCAGACACTACACTGTATCATCTCCAAAGAAAGGGAGAAAAGAGATGCAGTACCCAGCATATCAAAGCTGATGGCATACTATGTTGAACTGGGTACAGCTATGCAAGTGGTCAGTTTGGGGGACATTGATGAATGTCTGCCTGAACTTTGTCAGTGACCTGCAGCATATCCTTGACTCCAAGTTTTTTTAAGACCGTTGAGAGGCTGTCAGCGTTGAGTAAGCCCTTGATGCCATGGGAGACAATATGTGTGGCATAGTAACCAAGGCTATTGTGTGATCAGTTTTTCAAGGTGACAAAGCTGCTGGATGAGCCTGTGAACATGATTGTGCATTGTTGCCAACAAAGTGCTCTAGACTGAGTTTTAGGGCCCCTTTAGTGATGTGTGTATCTCAGAATACATATGGAGTGATGGTGTGGTTGGGATTCTTAGTTAAAACAAGAGGTAGTTAAGGAATAATACATATTTAGTGACCTTGTGAGACTCTTCAAAAGATATGTGTCTTTGAGGCAGTTACGAGTGAATTAGAGGTCTATTTGCGTCATGGAGAGATGCTGACAGACCTGAGCACTGTAGCAGCATTAGGAGTTGGAAAGGCATCACCTGGTGTTGCAGGAAAGGCACTAGGTCATTTTCATCCAGGGTGGTGTTCAGCACTGTGCTGTGTGGATTGACATCCTTGATAGATGTTAGGAGAGCAAGCAAAAGGAGCCTGCTGAGGCTGTTGTCTTTGTAGGACATGTTTTATCACCAGCATGTTTCTCGATGCAAGCCATGGTGGACAAAGCCTGGAAAAAATTGTAACGTGACGGAATGTGTTTTATATTCTGCTTCACTCACATATGCAGCCTTTTTCTGCCTACTGTGGCTTCTGTCTTGCACAGTTAAAGATGGAGTGAATGAAAGCAAATTTTAGAGACATTCATTTAGAGTGCATTTTAGCTAAAATTACTCAACCCTACATGTTTCTCTAACCTTTTTGCAGGACACAGCATGTATCATAGGTAAACAGTATTACTCATAATGTTCTTAAATTTGAATAATGTATCCTAGTAAGGCCAAGGACTGCTTTCACCACCAGAAGCACTGTCACTCGTCTTGCTTGAATGAAAGACTGCATTAACTGATTGTGTGGCTGGTGGTGTGGTTGGAAAATGCAGGAAACAAGGATAATGGCTACTCCAGTGATGAGTGAGTGCATGTAATTGATATATTTGAAGGCCCATGCTGCCACATGGTAGATTCAGTTTGAGCTTCTAGAGTTTTCAAGGAATGTCTTGAATGGTTTTGGTGAAATGTAGTTGAGTAATACATGATATTTCCTTTAGAAATTTACATAAGGTATCTAAAGATGAAAGGACTATTTAAAGGATTGATCCTTGAAAAAGTTACTTTATCAAAGTAACAGAATATTTATACTTTGTTTCTTTACACATGTACTCATTATAGACTGCCTATTTTGTCTTAAGATTCTGCAGAAACTAGTCTTTTGTAAATATACATTTTATGGTGGATATAGATGAGAGTAATTATTTGGATTTTGACAAGTGGTATAGGTTTCTCAACATGATTGACATTCTTTAGAATTGAATATGATGGATTTGTTTTGTCAGATTTATAATTTCTTAGATATTGAACCCATAAGTATTATTTTTCAACAGTGCCTGCTAAGATCGCTGGTCCTTCTGAGGCTACTAGTACCTCTGACAAGCTAGTCCAGCAAGAAGTATTGGTGGATATGCCTTTTTCACTGTACTGCCCTGCCATTGGTTCACCTTTGCCCTACATCACGTGGACTAAGGTAACTCAGGTTACATCTTTTACTAATTCTATTCTAAGCGTTGTTGGGATACCAGCTTATAGTGTTGTTCTTTGCACTGTTGATATGATATGTCCCTGTTGAAATTGCCCTCAGATTTTTATTATGCACTAGAATTTGGACCCTTGAAATATCTTTCAGTTGCACTTTCTGAGAGTGCTGTCCACATAATAGCATACATTTTTGTTTGGTTACAAGCATACCCACTAGAAGTTGCAGAAGAGATGGCAAGTGAGGTGGACTACATACATTGGTTTTCTATTATTTCTTATTTTACTTATACTAGCTTTGATAGTCTTGTTAAGTATATGTAAATGTGCATATATGTATTTTTGATAGGATGGTGCTCCACTAGAAGGCTTTTTAGGGATGAGCCTTGATGGGCGCCTAAATCTTGGAGAGGATGGCCGCCGTCTTCTAGTGTCAGGGGCGACTGTCGCTGACTCTGGCACATACATTTGCAGTGCTGAAAATGAAGGAGGAAGAGATTCTGCATCTTATGATGTCGTTGTTTTGGGTCAGTGTATTGAATTATGGAAACATCAGTGTGTAAAGTTGATGATGCTTGTATGAAATATGTATAAATTTATATCTGTGTATTTTTATCTCTAATTCTCTTTCCTTTTAATGGCATGGATCAAGTGTGTATAATCTCATTTCATACAAGTATGCATCTCTAACTGATATTTGATGTGTTAAAGTGAAATTTGACTTCCAGACAAAATCAGATGCTCTATAAATTTTTACTTCGCACTCTAGTGTTTCAACTGTCAAGTGAAACTAACATCTTAATTTGCATCACCAAAGGTACACTGGGAATAACTGAGTGAACGAATGTGACCTTCTTTTGTCTGTTTTCCTGGAGCATTGAAGAATATGTGGAAGGTGAGAACATTATCTCAGAGAGTGAAAATTGCTATGTTTGAAGGAATAGTGGTTCCAACAAAGTTATATGGTTGTGAGGCATGGGCTACAGATAGGGGTGTGTGGAAGAGGGTGGATGTGTTGGAAATGAAATGTTTGAGGACAGTATGTGGTGTGAGGTGTTTTGATTGAGTAAGTAATGAAAGGGTAAGAGAGATGTGTGGTAATAAAAAGAGTGTGGCTGAGAGAGCGAAAGAGGGTGTGTTGAAATGGTTTGGTCATGGAGAGAATGAGTGAGGAAAGATTGACAAAGAGGATATATGTGTCAGAGGTGGAGGGAACGAAGAGAAGTGGGAGACCAAATTGAAGGTGGAAGGATGGAATGAAAAAAATTTTGAGTGATCCGGGCCTAGACATACAGGAGGGTGAAAGGTGTGCAAGGTATATATTTTTTTTATTATAGTTAATCACTGTCTCCTGCATCAGCTAGGTAATGCATGGCAACAGACGAAAGAATGGCCCAACCCACCCACATACATATGTATATACATAAACGCCCACACACGCACATATATATACCTATACATTTCATCGTATACCGACATATACATACACATGCATATACATATATACACATATACATATTCATACTTGCTGCCTTTATCCATTCCTGTTGCCACCCAGCCTCACATGAAATAGCACACACACACACACACACACACACACACACACACACACACACACACACACACACACACACTCTCTCTCTCTCTCTCTCTCTCTCTCTCTCTCTCTCTCTCTCTCTCTCTCTCTCTCTCTCTCTCTCTGTATATATATATATATATATATAGATAGATAGCCCATGCCTTGCAACCATACAATATTGTTGGATGAAGGCAAGCAAGTATGAATATGTAATGTGTGTATATGTATATGCTGTGTATGCATATGGATATGTATGTAAATGTTGAAATATATATATGTATGTGAGGATGTTTCCTCAGAGGCCCAGTCCTCTGTTCTTAACGCTACCTCGCTGAGGCGGGAAGTGGCGAATAGTGTGAAAGAAAGAAAGAAAGTATGTTTATATGTGAATGTATAAGTGGATGGGTCTTCCTTTGTCTGTTTCTTGGTGCTGCCTTGATGATGTGGGAAACAACGATCAAGTATGATAGATAAGTATAATGGAATTTATGCATCTTTCTACAGTTCCTCCAAAGATTATCCAAGACACTGATACTTTCTTCTCGAATGTGGAGGGTGAAGAAGTGGTTCTTCATTGTGAGGTAGAGGGTGATCCTCCCCCAGCTATAGTTTGGTTGCAAGATGGCATAGCATTACAGGACTTGCAGTTACCAGATATCAGTATTCAGGACCTTGATATCAACACTTCAAATAATGTAACAAAATCCAAAGTATGTTTAAAGTTTCTAGCTTTTCTTCTGGGCATGTCTTCAAAATGCCCTTTACTTGTCCAACATTGATTTTTAATCCAATGAACTCTGATAATTTACATGAGTTTCTCGAGTTTTTAGAAAAGCAGAGGTTAGATTTATGAATTGATAAATCACTGTTTGTAGATGCACTTACAGAAATGTGATTAGATGTATATGTATAGTCTGCTATTCATTCCTAAAAGTTGCTTACCCAATTAGACTTAAGTAAATGAACTAAAGCCATAACTTATATCAGAAGCTTAATGTTTTACTTCTAAATGTTTTGTATATACACAGTCAGTCATAAGGATTGCTTCAGTGAATGAGGTTCATGCTGGATCTTATACATGCATAGCCAGCAGTGTGGTGGGATTTGACGAGCTGTCTTACATTGTGAGGGTTGCTACGCTTCCTCATGTAGAGGATGATGTAACAAATACATATCTCACTGTCCGTGTTAACCGACCTGCAACACTCACTTGCCAAATAGAAGCCACACCTGAGCCACAGATCTTCTGGTTCAAGGTAATA
This sequence comes from Panulirus ornatus, assembly GCF_036320965.1. NCBI lineage: Eukaryota > Metazoa > Arthropoda > Malacostraca > Decapoda > Palinuridae > Panulirus > Panulirus ornatus. The sequence continues at coordinate 10,795,853 of NC_092291.1, forward strand.
TATTAATGGGAGATGACAAAACTGCAAAATAGGTTCCCTATATAGTTGCTTTTGTTATACCCATGTAGATTTGCATGTAATATTTCCTTCATCAAATCAGACCTGTGCAGCATCTCAGATGAAAAAGAAGTAATGTAATTAGATTTCAAACTGCTTAAAATGTATTATTCCTAAAATCTGTATCTAAGAGTCAATTATATTCTTTTCATTTGAAGACAATTCATTTTGATAATGTAAAAACATACTTATGGTGGGCATAACCATACCCTCCATTCTGTATTGGAAATCCCGCATAATGAACATCAAAGTCTGCTTCCCAAAAGCTGGGGTTGTTGTACAGATGCTGTAATTTTTTTTCTTGTGAGGAAACCTGTAAAAGAGTTTTTATTTGCCCTAGCACTGAGTCCTGCTCACACTTCTGGAGTGGTTCCTCCTCCATCTATCCATTAACCTGAGTGGAACTGAAAGCTTTATGTGCTCTTAATCTTCAAGTATCACCTCTCCTCACCCATTCCTTTCTGTACATCCGTGGAATTTTCTTTCTTCTTTAAACTTTAAACTTTCCACTTTTGAGAATCAGGTCTACAAACACCTGAGTTTAACTTAATTTTTCTATTCCTTTTCTCAGGTCTTCATTTTTCCTTTCATTCAAGATGGCCACAGTTGGAACATTTTCATTTTTTTTATTATTTATTTTGCTTTGTCGCTGTCTCCCGCGTTAGCGAGGTAGCGCAAGGAAACAGATGAAAGAATGGCCCAATCCACCCACATACACATATATATACATACACGTCCACACATGCAAATATATATAAATGGTTTTCCTAAATAGAGAGAAAAAATTAGTTATTGTAAATTGAAAATGATAAATTTGAATTGCTTTTCCTTACCAGTTTTATGATATGAAGTTCATTTGTGTAGATAAAAAGCATGAGCATCAATCAGTATGTTAACTAAAGCTTGAATTTTTTTTTCCCAAGGTGGGATTCAAAAGGCCATCAGAATCTGAGTTGCAAATCCCTTGTGAAGTTAAGTAAACTATTTTTAGATCCTACCTAAAGAGCATCATACCTAGCTCCCTTTATGACCCCTGGTTATTTTGCATTGCAGCTCATGAAGAACTGTTCACTTTTGATTTACATCTGCTGATTCTAAAATTTGAAAGGTATACTCATGTTCCCCTCACCCTTCTCTCCTCCATGGTGATTAGATTTGTATATCTCAGCTTGTAACTTTGGCTCAGCTCTCGTAATTTAAGTACCATCTTGGTTTCCCTTCTCTAGATTCTCTAAAGTAGATCTTTGTATGAGATAATATGTGCAATTCTTCCTCATAAATTTATGTGCTTTACCTAGAATGCCAGCCCACTTGAAGACGATGACCCAAATGTACATTTGAGCATAGATGGAAGGGACCTGAAGCTGCTGCAAGTAACGGAAAAAGATGCTGCCAACTACTCATGTTTAGCCGTCAATGAGGCTGGTGTAATCTTCCTCAACTTTACCCTCGAGGTCCATGGTATAAACACATTTAGATATTGTGCATGTCTTTTTCCTTTTAGAAAATAACTAACTCTCATGCTTTTGATCATTTGAGAAATATCCGTGGTCAATGTGTAGCTTTGGTTAATCTTTTAAATGTTACTTTGCAAATGCAGAGGATGGCCCTGGTTGGGAGTTAGTTGTTATTGATTGTAGGCCCTTTTTGTAATTTTCTTTTAGGTTTTTTTTTTTCTCAAATCCCTCCTTCTTCATGTGGGTATGCTGTCTCAGTTTTTTGATGAGAAATGTGGGCTTTGAAGAATGAAAAACCATTTCTTTACTGTAAGTGGAACACTGTGAACACCCATTTAGTTTTCCCTTCCTTCTTATTCCTCTTTTCTTTTCAGAAAAAGATTTCTTTTTCCAAACTTTGAACATCCATTGATAATAGGCTGAAGCTTTCTAGAACAATTTTTCTGGGTGCTGTATTAAACATATGGATTGGGTGACATTGAATATTCTGGAAAGAACTTTCTTGCTAGTTTAATGATGGACAACAAAGGCTTTCGTTTTGTACAGACAAGTTGTACTGACAAGATAGCCTGTACTTGCTTTAATCCTGAACCTTTGTTTACGTAACTAATTTCACCAAATTCTGATGTGGCTGCCAGTAAGAGAGATTAAATCATAATGTATCATTTAGGATAACTTTCTCGATATAGCTGGGACTGAAATCTGTGTTTTTATTCTATCCACAGTACTGCTTGATGAATTTCATGTAAGCTCTCTGTAACAGTTTAATTTTATGATATAGGAACTTTACTCTCTACTTTACTACTGATTTTCATATTTTTCACTCACTTTCTTCCTACTTTTTCCTATCATATTTTTCTTTCTCATCATGTCCTCACATGATATATTTTACTAAGATGTAGATAAGTTACCTTTTGTATTTCTCAGCAGAATATATTTTGCTTTAGCACACTGGGCATGGGTTGTGAATATGTCTGTGATGTTTGGATTCTCTATTTACCATATGTACTCCGTGGAATTGGGAATAATGAAGTGATGATGATAGAAGATAGATTAATGAAATATTTCCTTAGACTTATCTTCAAATTTTCATTAAAACATGTAATTCTCATATTTACTGTTTCAGTGCTCTTCTGGATACACTATTATGAATATGTTTGCAAACACAATTGACTATTATTCACTGAGCATTACATTTGGTTTAGTTCCACCACGTATTCTGGAAGAGATAGAGGAGGTGCTGCATGTGGCTGCTGGTGATAATGCAGAGTTCTTCTGCCCTGTTCATGCCATGCCTGCTCCTTCAGTTCTTTGGATGAAGGATGCTAATATTATGCAGCAAAGCTTTACTGCCCTGTAAGTTGTATTTATATATTGTTGATGAATTTGCCATGGTGCAGATACATAGTATTCGGTTTTTTGAACATTTCATTTGAAGACTATGAGTATTTTATTTTCCAAGGTCATACAATAAACATCATTGGTAATTATATTTTTAAGGGATCCTCGAAGACTGCTGCTAACCAATGTTAGCAAGGATGATGATGGACGCTACACTTGCTTGGCAACCAATGAGGCTGGCACTGTAGAGCAGGATTTCACTCTCCATGTTATGGGTCAGCAAAATGCTCTTTTGTTCTTTTTCCATGGTATATTTTGATCTCACTGCAGTATCCTAAAATTCAGTGGTAAGTTGATGATGAATTACCAAAAGTTTTGTTGATGGGTAGGATGCTGAAGGGAAGATACATTATGTATCTGTCCATATTTCATAATCTGTATCCCATATTTAAGTAGGATGATCTGTGTTTCATCGTTCTGAGATATTTTGGTCTGCATACAATGCATAATTATGTAAAAATGCTGCAAACCTTGACATTTTTTGAGAAACATCAGCATTTTTAACCAAGTATTCATGCGAATGAAGTCAGTGTTTGGTATTTGAAATCTAAGAAATATAAATATATTTTTAAAATGAAATCTTCTATAGCAGTGGAGCTTGCCACACATTTAAGGGCAAGATTGAAATGAGAAGAAAGCAGGCTGATAGGGAGAAATGTAAGGTAGTACTGTTTGTTAGATGATGAAGTTTCAAAATTTTTTTAGGAGGACCAGTGATATTGACCAGAAAATTGTTTGGCTAAGAATAAGTGGATATTTGTTGATAAGAGGATATGGGAGGAAAATACTGCACTTGTACCCCATAAACACTTCCATGGACACCCAAGACCAGTTTAAGTAGTACATATTAACAAAAACATGCATTTTACCTCTATCAAGCACATATCTCTGTTTTATTCTTTTTCATACTTGGTTGCCTTTTCTTGCATTGATAAGGTAGTGCCAGGAACAGATGAAGAAAGGCACATCATCTGTTCCTGGTGCTATTTCTAGGACTGATGTAAATAATTTTTTTTATACTGAATTGCATCTGTTGTTTTAGCAATGTAAGTGTTGGGAGTAAATGGCCCTCCATGATGTAGCAGTTAGTATTACTCTGAATGGCACATTTACAAGCTGCTAGGGGTTGAACCCAAATAGTTTTGAATCCTGGCCGTGGTAGTCAGTCCACAGTTCACCCAGGACTCCCATGTCCTTCTGAAACACATTTTTGTACAGCTTATTTCTCATTAGAAAATATTATTTCACTGTGTTAATACTTCAGAATTGCTCAATCAGCCTGTTGCATATCTTTTCATCATTTGCTACAGCTCTTCCTTCTGTTCCCTTAGCTTCAGCAAGGAAGTAAACTCCAGTAAAGGTTACATGGACTTTTTTATTATAAATCTTATTCATTTCATGCAGTATTGATTTGAGAAAATTGCAGTATCATAATCGTACATATGGCTCTACTGTTAGGCTTTTGTCACTTCTTTCATGCTCTCTTAAAGTGGTGGCATAACCATAAGCAGTTAAATGAATCCTACATTATTGTTATCAGGAAGAAGTACTCTGTTCACTGCTACAGTGAAAGTGAGATTTTCTTTTCTCACTTTTTATTTTTGTCTCCTCATCTGCACTTGAGGGAAGTGGGATGTTTTCCTGTGTTAGCATTAAGAGGGTTAAGGCTATTTTATTGTTAGTCTTGTAAATCTTGTGTAGATTTTCAAACTTGAAAGTAAAGTATATAGAAATGTTAAGTTATTATTTTTCATCTATTTTCAAGTATTTTATGAAATGTTTGTGTATTCTCACAGTTGCTCCACGATTGTTGGACCTGGACAGCCCTGTGGTGGAGAAGTCTGTCATAGTTAATCGACCAGTTACCATCACATGTTTCATTGTTTCTGACCCTCCCCCATCTATATCTTGGCTCAAGGTTTGTTTCAGGGGCCACTTGTAACATGAATTTTTACATTATATGGTTAGAACTTATACTACTTCGAAATATATGGCACCAAATCAGGATGGCCTTATAACATTATCATGATAATCATAATCACTTATAGAGTGTCTGTGACATTGATTAGGAGAAGGAAACTCAGCATATATACTGAACATGGCAATGTTTGGTTGTGCTATATGAAAACAGTTCTTTACAATAGTCAATGAAACATGGGAAATATGAATGGAATTTTGTAGAATGTATGTCTTTTAGTCGCTGTTAGTCACTGTTTTGGCAGTGCTAGATTGAAAAATGATTTCAAGAAGTCTGGCTATACAAACATCAGTTAATCATGTACCATTGGTTTTACCAAACCATAGTTTCTTTTATAAGTATTCATGTTCATCAGGCTCACTGATGATATGCCTGCACCAGTTCTTAAGAGGGGCATAAAATGTTGCCCTTTTCTTTATATGCATATGTCTTTTTATCTGTATATCATTTTATTATTTCTCATCTTAGGCTCATTGTTGAAGGTGAGTCATGCATTCAAAGTTTCAAAAAGAATAAGATTATTAATTTCATTAGTCTCTAAAAGGCTTTCATCATCATCTGACAATCCTATAGGGGGTGGCTCCGACTGTCACATAACACTTGTATTTCCTGCCTTTGATTATACCATCAATAGCCTGTAGATGTCTCTTCCACTGTTAGGAAAGTGTGGGAAAAAATTCTTTTGTCCTCTGTATCCTTTGAACCATATTGCAGGTGTACAGACATCAGCCAACAGGTCATACATACACCGTGGCTCAGCAAAAAATATTTAAAATATGGGATGACCTAAGTGATGAGGAGGAACACCTATCTTGTGTATCACTTGGTGAGGAAAGTGATGTAGACTGAAATGAGAATTGTGAAAAATAGATTAATTAATTTGGCATTTATTGACATGGGGGAAATTATATCACAACTGTATCTAATTTTCTCTTTCTCTCATCATTCACTCTTAGTGTTTAATGTATTTACTGAGATTAATATTCATATTTGTTGACATGGGAGAAATTATATCACAACTGTATCTAATTTTCTCTTTCTCTCATGATTCACTCTTAGTGTTTAATGTGTTTACCTAGATTAATATTCATATTTATCACTACCAGCATCAAAACAAGAGTAGATGTGAATCTAAGTTAAATAGAAAGAAAAATAAATTCTCTTGATCTTTACTTCTTCTCTAGAGCTGTTATAAATGTCAGCTTCACTAACCTCCACCTCTCTTAGGAATGGACTTGGTGAATAAAACGATATTTAGATTTTTTTTTTTTTTTTTTTTCTTTTTTTTTATACTTTGTCGCTGTCTCCCGCGTTTGCGAGGTAGCGCAAGGAAACAGACGAAAGAAATGGCCCAACCCCCCCCATACACATGTATATACATACGTCCACACACGCAAATATACATACCTACACAGCTTTCCATGGTTTACCCCAGACGCTTCACATGTCTTGATTCAATCCACTGACAGCACGTCAACCCCGGTATACCACATTGCTCCAATTCACTCTATTCCTTGCCCTCCTTTCACCCTCCTGCAAGTTCAGGCCCCGATCACACAAAATCTTTTTCACTCCATCTTTCCACCTCCAATTTGGTCTCCCTCTTCTCCTCGTTCCCTCCACCTCCGACACATATATCCTCTTGGTCAACCTTTCCTCACTCATTCTCTCCATGTGCCCAAACCATTTCAAAACACCCTCTTCTGCTCTCTCAACCACGCTCTTTTTATTTCCACACATCTCTCTCACCCTTACGTTACTTACTCGATCAAACCACCTCACACCACACATTGTCCTCAGACATCTCATTTCCAGCACATCCATCCTCCTGCGCACAACTCTATCCATAGCCCACGCCTCGCAACCATACAACATTGTTGGAACCACTATTCCTTCAAACATACCCATTTTTGCTTTCCGAGATAATGTTCTCGACTTCCACACATTCTTCAAGGCTCCCAGAATTTTCGCCCCCTCCCCCACCCTATGGTCCACTTCTGCTTCCATGGTTCCATCCGCTGCCAGATCCACTCCCAGATATCTAAAACACTTCACTTCCTCCAGTTTTTCTCCATTCAAACTCACCTCCCAATTGACTTGACCCTCAACCCTACTGTACCTAATAACCTTGCTCTTATTCACATTTACTCTTAACTTTCTTCTTCCACACACTTTATCAAACTCCGTCACCAGCTTCTGCAGTTTCTCACATGAATCCGCCACCAGCGCTGTATCATCAGCGAACAACAACTGACTCACTTCCCAAGCTCTCTCATCCCCAACAGACTTCATACTTGCCCCTCTTTCCAAAACTCTTGCCTTTACCTCCCTAACAACTCCATCCATAAACAAATTAAACAACCATGGAGACATCACACACCCCTGCCGCAAACCTACATTCACTGAGAACCAATCACTTTCCTCTCTTCCTACACGTACACATGCCTTACATCCTCGATAAAAACTTTTCACTGCTTCTAACAACTTGCCTCCCACACCATATATTCTTAATACCTTCCACAGAGCATCTCTATCAACTCTATCATATTTAGATAATATTCTTAATATAATATAGATCTTGCGTTCAGATGCCACTTTTTCATTTCATAAAGGATTCTTATTATAAATTTATATCTAATTGGCATATCAGGATGGACTCTGCAGCCAGTACTGCTGATAAGGGTTATACTTATTTTGTGTCTGAAGACATATGAATTCAAGCATACATACATACAGGCTTCTTTGTTATGATATAAGCTCCAGTCACATTGAGGACAGTCCTTAATTTGAAAGAAAAAGGTGTAGTTGAAAATTAGGTATGAAATAAAATGTTTGTTGGTTGTAGGAAAAGATAAAAAGTCACATGTATGAGATTAGTTTTAATCATATTCACCCATTAAATGATGAACAAAGTAATCTTAATTGATAGGTACATAGAATATACAGTAAGATTAGCAGTCATGACACAGCTGGTATAAGGTGGTTCTGAGCACCACTTCATTGATAGCCAGGAAAGTAGAACTTCCATGGGCAGTTTCATTCTACAACTTGCTGCCTTATATATTGAGTGTTTATGTATTAGGCGGTGTAAACATCTTACAATTTTTCCTTTTTGCTTGCTTCAGGATGGAGTGTTGCTGTCCTCTTTCACATCTGATGTGAACATTGACAATCAAGGTCGTCATTTGACCATCCCAAGAGCCCAGTCAGTGGACAGCGGGAACTACACCTGCCTAGCTGCTAATGCTGCTGGTACCACTAACTTAACCACACTTCTCACCATTATTACACCACCCTCATGGAACAGTGTATGTTCACTGTACAGAAAGGCCTTTTTTTTCAGGGTGTCAGTTTACTTCGTGAATGCAATTATGAGAGCAGTGCATGCTGAATTTTGCTCATCACTCCTCTTGGGCATTTTGGTACTAGAAAACTGGTTGTAACTTTCAAAACATTTGCTAGAGATGTATACAATCAAAATTCATATTATAGAAATAGTTATTTTTTCTGTGTGTATGATTACTACTTGTGTGTAATGGGGAGAGAATTTCACAACCAAGTTGCCCATTGTGTGTGTGTGTGTGTGTACCATATAACCTGTTAACTTAAGAGATCACAACAAATAGGGAAAGAGAGATATTTCATAAAACTAAAACTCTTTCCTACATTTTGTGGTTACACAATCGGTGAAAATTTTATATACCAGTGCATTGTATAAGGCAATGGATGGAAACATGGAGCCTGAAATTAGCAATAGGGTAGGAGTGGGAGCTAAGGTCCTTAGTGTATTATTATTTTGATAGTGATTTTTTTTTTTTTTACAGAAGTCATGATACACAATTTTCCTTCTTACTTCAAAATATATCAAAAAAGTTTATCCATCCTAAATGGTTTTTCAAACCTCCCACAACCTGGAAATGGTACCAGGGTCCCATAAGGGGCTGTTTTCAAATGGTAGATATATGTCATATAAAACTTCTGCATTTCTGCCAATCTTGCAACTGTGCACCCAACCTACCTGAAATCCATGAGATGTATGTACTCTGCTTGTCTAATGGTGGCCATTCTAAGTTGATTGATCTCGCTAGTTCAGAGTGAATCACTGCCATTGTACCACAGTACTTCACACTTAGATATACATCATATTCGTGGTCATTTTACACAGTTTATATAATTATTTCTTAAATTCTAAAACAGTACTCATTGTTATGATACAAAAAAGTGGTAAATGAGCACAGTGATGTTCTCTATTGAATTGATATGATTTTGTCTTAATATGATTTTCTCTTGATAGTGATATGAACATTTGTTTGATAGTTTAATACTAGGATGTAGGTTTTAGACTATACCATTGCCTTTTTTGTAGGTTGTATGAATGCAAGAAAATCATCACTTTGTACTGAAGGATTTATGAAAGGTATCAAATTCCCCTCCCATTTCCCTCTGGCTAGTGGTGAGAGCAGGGTACAAAGTAGAGTGTGATACCAAGGTCAAGACAAACAAAAAACAAGACCTTCATGTCCTCCCCTACCTCCCTTCTTATCTCAAAGAGTCAGTCATGCCAACCACAGCCCTTCCTCTCACTCACTCAGCATTCCATTAGGCCAACAACTTCCTGTATATTTTTGTTTTCAAACATATGTTGAAGTCATTGTTTAACACAATTGGGTATGATTCTCTTTCATCAGTAGTGAAACTGAGTTTGAAGATTACTGTTTTTATATTTTTAGACTACTCTTATGACATATCATTCGAACTAAAAGTAATAAGACTTTGTAAGTAAGCACAGTGTGGTAAAGGTGTCACTAGTTCATGCTTCTATGATTCATTGTGGTATGTAGAATTAGACTTTTTCTTATGTATCTTAACATCTTACTTTTTCCATGTTTCTTATATTTGTCCTCTGTCATCATTAACTCAACACGGTTCACTGTTTTTCATTTCCTTCAAACAAGTGTTCATACTGAGAAAGAACAAATGATAAGACATGGAGAAATAGAATTTACACTTGATAAAACTTGTCACATATCCACATATGTATTATTACATTATTTACAACAATATTTACAGGACTCAGAATATGAGAAGGATGTGTTAGGTGTGGATGAGCTTGACCTCAACCTGTTCTGTGATGTTACAGCAACCCCTATCCCCTCAGTCTTATGGCTTAAGGATGGACAGATGATCACCCCATCACCTGGCAAATCTCATCTGACTCATGGTGACAAGTAGGTGATGGCCATTATGATTTTGTAATGATTTTATTTTAAGGATTGGAATGGAGAAGATGCCATAGAAAAATCAGCAGGATATATTTAGATATGCTTCTATTTGCAAAATGTTCGCTAATCATGTCTGTTTCTGAGGATTTGGTTATACATTCGTATTTTGCTTAGTTTCACTGGTCTTCATGGTAATTTGTTTTGTAATGAAAAACTACAATTTTGGCAGATGCTTTGTTAGAATGCAAGAAGCGGAATTTGCAAGGTGAGTGTATGATAGAATGATTGAAGAAGTTATGCTTTGTTAGAATGCAAGAGGGGGAATTTACAAGGTGAGTGTATGATAGAATGATTAAAGAAGTTTGTGTGAGAGGAAGACTACCAGTGACATATGGATATAGAGTGTAAGAGTACTGGAGAGAGAGAAATGGAGGAAGAATACATGGAATAGCATAAGGGAAGCATTTAAGGAAAGGGATGAGTGGAGACTCTTTTGTCGTGGCCACCTCCTTGATGGGATTTTCTGGAGGGAATGAGTGTCAGAGATATGTGTAGTTTGCTTGTGATTCAGCTAGAGTTATACATGTCCATTCTACCCAGTGCTAATGTTTTATCATGGTAAAGCTAATGTAATTCATGTTGAGGTTGAAAGGACCAAATTGGAGGTGCTGTCATGTTATGATGGATTTAGAAGCAGAAGATCTGTTGTCCACATTGTTTTTCATGAGCTAGAAACTTTTAATTGGTCACAGAATGATTTGATAATCATTTTGCCTTTACAAGATGGTTTTGCCATTTGATTCTGCTGTCCAGTGTGGTATCTTGGCAAGAGGGTATTATACCTTCACCTTGCTAGCTATGTTTAGAAAGTCTCATCTTTAAATCAATATTATCTGATGTCTAATACCCTTAATATGTGGTCTTTATGACTCATATTGGCTTACTAATGGCAGACGACTGCACCTGATGTCATTGGATACCCATGATAGTGGCCACTACACATGTGTTGCTAGTAATGCTGCAGGCACTGCAGAATATGACTTTGATGTGACTGTGCTCGCACCACCAACCCTTACACACAAGCCACAGACAGAACACACAGGTATTTTGACTGCTAAAACCTAATGTTTTGTTCAGCATCATAGTGATTATCCAGTTATGAAGGTCAGTCATACATGTTATAGATATAAACTGTATTATCAATTGCTGCAGCCAAATTTGTGTTAGATATTGTGAATAGCATCAAATAGTTATATGTCATTAGCCTTTATATATAAACACTAGAATGAGTACAACCTTTCTTTTTGTAGTGCTGGTGAACCGTGCTGCATCCTTAGAATGTCCAGTGGATGGGACACCAAAGCCAAGTATTGAGTGGATAGTAGATGATCAACCTGTTAAATCCCCTGGGCAATTTATTAAATTTTCTGCAGCTAAAACCCAACTGCATCTACTCAGGTATGACCACATGGAGTCTTAAAAGTTTTTGGTTATCAATATTTTTCTTTCTGCCTTATTCCAGTGTTTTGACTGAATAAGAAATTGTGTACTCAGATACACATACAAACAATATGAAATACATGAAGATTCTGGTAATTTTTCTTGTTTTCCACAGAGTACTGAGCACAACCAAAGAGAGAATATCATGTATAGCAAGTAATGTTGTGGGTGACCTGATAACCAATTACACCTTGAATGTCTTGACCCCACCCTCCATCATAACTACACCAGCTACACTTCAGGCCAGGGTTAAGGAAGGAGATGTCCTTACCCTAACATGTATGGCACATGGCCAGCCAACTCCACAGGTGTGTTACTGATTTATATCAAGGATAACTGTATCTGTAGCCTGTTTGTAGAGTAGTTGTGCGCAGAAGATAATGTGATATAATGCAACACAGTAATATGGAATTTTTCTTGTTATTTCTCTATTGGATTTTTTTTTGTGTAGTTGTGATTTCTAAGAAAAAGAATTCTAGATCATGATTCTCCTGTTATAGGAGGACCAAGCATTGGAAAAGCAAGTGAGGTATTTACTCAGAAAGCCAGCTATTTTCAAGTGTTTTTAATTAACTAAGTTGTTATTATGTATTGATTAATTTGTGTTGATCAGGTAGCATGGGTAACCACTGGAGGCAAGGTGCTGAGTGAGAGCGAGATGTTTGCCTCGGGACTGGAGATGCAGGATGAAGGCCAGTCACTGGTCGTGTTGGATGCTAATGGGGAGCATGAGGGACGTTACACTTGCATTGCTTCCAACTCTGCTGGGTCTGCTGAGGAATCCTTCTTTGTTCAAGTCCTATGTAAGTTTTTCTTGTTTCTAATCTGTCAGTTTGTAGTATTCATGATGGTCACATGCTTTAAAAGGGATATGTGAAATACCCAAGTGTAATAGAAAGATGGCTAGATATTGTGAAAATCTCTTGAGTAAATAAGTGCATGATACCTTGCATGAATTATGCCCCTGTCAGTTTTTCGCTCAGCTATACAGCTTCAGTCTGTGGAGGTGTTTTCAGTCACCATGATCCTAGCTCCATCCTACTGTTAGTGCAGTTTTGTGATACAAAGGAATTCCACTGGTTGATAATCTGTAAGCATCCCTGTGGGGAAATTCTTTATGAAAGAAAGGCAGGACTTAGGCTTTTGTTAATGCTGTTGCTTGTCTCAGATCCAGTTAATTCTTTATCTATTGCTAGATTCAGTTGGATATTTAGCAGTGTCTCCTTAATATCATTCTCTTCTAGTGAGAGTATCTAGTCAGATTTTGACATTACTACCTTACATTCAGCAGCTTAAAGGTCATGCATCTCTAACGTAGCTACTCAGACCAATGATATTTTGGAACTAATGTTTTGCATCGTATTATTGAGATTACTCTGAATATTTCATTTTTAAATGCTGTACTTTATTTATACGTTACCTTATCTTACAGTGTTACTGTTCAGTGCTACATTTACTCAGTGTTACTGTCCAGTGCTTTATTTGCATTGTGTTACTATTCACAATTACATTTACTCATTGTTGCCATTATCTAGTGTTACATTTAATTAGTGTCACAATACTCAGTGCCATACCTGATTTAGTGTAATAGCCAGTGTTACTGATTTTCTGCACTGTAATTTATTCATAAGAGATTTTGACTCATTTTCTATCAAGCCTTGTTTTATGGTTGAGGCTGGAGTCCCAAATCAGGGAAGGGAGGGGTGTTAAACCTTTCAAATCAACAATGGGACCAATAGAAATGTGCTGTTCAAGGGAATGCAGGGTAGGTCCTCTAAACATATCTAGTGTGTTAATTACCTATATCTTAGGTTTTCAAATTTTAGTTAATATGAATAATGTGTAGGAATTTAAAGATTTTAAGACTGTCTTTGAATTCAGGATAGAAATTGGTATTAGTGAAACTTATTCATTTGGTGAAATCTGCTGATAAATTTTTCCAAATTTTTGGTGAAATTTGAAGGCAAATGTTTGGCAACCCTCAGTTGCTTTTTTCTTGCTTGGATGGGAAGTTTGAGTAAATTCTGTGAATCAAAAACTGACCTCCCAAAATAGATTGCCGTGTTTCAAACACTTCATGAGGCAAAGTTAGGTTTTGACTCAGTCTCTGTCTGTGAGTTTATTTCTTTTTTCTTTTCTTTTATTGTATATATGTGTATGTATCTTTAGATTGATTTATGCACTGCCCATAAATATGCATACATAGACTTGTGTGTCCAATCTTGGCAGCCAAGATATTTATCGTTCATTGTATTAATTATGGCAACTCGAGTTGACTGCTACCATATCTTGGCTGGGATCTCACTGGCCCATGTTGATGCAATAGTCTCTCACCTTCAAGTGTCAGTTTAGTATGCAGATCATAGTTGTAGCAGACTTTACTTTATTTTTAACCCCTTGTGTCACACCTGAAATGCTATGAAGTGTTTATTTGATATCATTTTATTGGTTGGATTATGTTTGCAACTTTTATTGAATTGTAGGAACTGATATGATGAACTAAGGCATTTTCTATGATTATTTCAGTTTACTGTATTGTATCTCTGTGCAAAGATCATCATATTATATGTCTATTATCACAAAAAAATGTATTATAGGTCCTTAGTTATTACCTGCTTGTATATAAAGAGGAGTTCTGTCTTATGTTTCACAGCTTGCTTTTTTTCAGTCTTGAAACCGTGTAAGTAGAATTTCCTTAGTCCATAATCAAGTTGTTCCAGCTATCTTCCATTCTCATGATGGAGAGAGATAATCTGAATTCTTTTTTTTTTTTTAGCTAAATACACAACTATTGTCTGATCCTCAGTGCCTCCTGTGATTGAGTTGCCAGAGCAAGGAACAACACTAGAAGTGGTACAGAGCTCAGCTGTTACCCTTTACTGTTTAGTAGATGCTCGCCCTCTTGCAACCACCTCCTGGTTTAAGGTTAGTGCATGTTTGGAGGCATCATTAGGCAGTGTCATGATTATGTCATAGTAATGTACATACCATGAGTGAATCAGGAATTAGTGTTTTTATCATAAACATATCTGGTGGTTGTGCTGTCTTGATTCTGTCTGATGTTAATGTTGTGTTATGAAAGCATCAGATGTTGTCAAAGAATTTCTCATTCCCTGCTGCTGGAAGTAGTGCAGCCTTGGGCTGCAGGATCCTTTAGAAAGGTCATGCGTAACACCAGGACTTTCATAGAAACTGGTATTAGGATGATTATAAATAGATAAATTGATAGATGATAGATAGATACATAGGTAATCAGAATGTTAGGCATTGTCCAAATTGTGCAACCTAGTTGCCCAACCTAACATAATCTAGTTGTGGTCAGATCATGAGCCTAATCCTGTCTGTTTGTAGCATGAGTATCAGTTAAATGAAAATACCAATGCTATGCCTTTTTAAACAAGAAAACTGAAATCAGCACATGAAAGTAAGCCCTTAAATGATGGTGAGTTTTGTGTGAAAACTTTTTGAATATATGTGTAGAGTTGTTATAAGTAATTGCTGCTTATGTTGATGTACTATTGAATATATTGTGAGTACTCACTTAACTCATATTTAGTTAACTACCAAAGGTCATTCTTGGATGACCATCACCAATTTGTGGCAGCTGCTGTACATTAGAAAGTAAAGGAAATTTTGATTCAGAGGTCTTTTATTAAAAATCTCTGGTGAATTTTTCCTTGTGATGGTGTCAAAACATTTGAAGTGACATTTTAATGTTAGGTGTAGAGTTTTAACTTAAATAAGCTATGTTGTCTAATTTGTTTGATATCAATCAGAATGGGAAGCCACTGGAAGTTGGACAGGATCCCTTTCTGCACATGACAGGTGGTGGTGAGCGCCTTAGTTTCTTGAGGGTTCTCCCACATCATGAGGCCAACTATACTTGTGTTGCCACTAATATTGCTGGGGAAGATTCCATCACCTACAAAGTACATGTCATGGGTAAGACTTTCATTAAACCTAATTCTAAGTGATAAGAGAAATCTTGCAAGGAAAAATTGATTGTAAGTATATCTAGTTACACTTTTTATTTTATATTGCTAATTGAGCAATGATAAAGCATGAAAGTGAAAAATATGATGATGGTGGGAGTCCTTTTATGAATTGATTTGCATATTAGGAGGATATAATGTGCAAAATCTCTATTGATCAGATTAAAGTTCTTCCCTGACTCCAGTGATTTACTTTCCAGTGCAGATGCAAGCACATATTGTACTAAGTTTATAATACAGAACAAGATCACACTTATGTGATTGTGCTTCATGTCTGCAATGGGCAATGGAATTTTTAAAAGATTAGTTGAGTATAAAAGACTTTTTTGCATCCAGTGATTAATAGGAAGTATTTATTTATATAGGTTTTTCCTTTTTCATTAGAAGTCTTTATTGCTTTGAATATTATGTACTTGTCTTCCAGTTCCTCCTGTCATTATTGAGGATTTAGAGAATGTCGTTGATGGGGGCATTGATGGGGAGACCATAGGCGTGGTTGATGGTGAGATAAACTTGGAATGTTACACGCTTGGAACACCTACTCCGTCACTCACATGGATCAAGGATGAACAAGTAAGTGAAAAAATAATTCCATTCATGCAATCTTGTATGCATGCACAGACATGGGCAAATGAGGAAGGGATGGCAGGTATGATCAAGACAAGAAATATTAGTTCTTTGAGTTGCATATTATTCTAGTAGATGCAGTGTTGCATATAAATATGGTTAAATATATAGGTGCATTTCAAGGTCATTCTTTAAAAAAAGCAGGTTTGCCATCAAAAGATGAAATTACTAATTTGAACTTTTATTTTTATATGTTACCTGTTGATGTTGATGATTTTTGTACTGCAGTATGACATGGACCTTTACCTGTAGGCAGCCCATTCATTGTATCACAAACATAAAAGAAAAGGGGTTTCTGTGTCTGGCATTTAGATTTCTTGTTTTTTATTTGATGTTAAAAAAAGGTTTTTGCATAAAAGTTAGATAAATTGTTTAAAAGATCTATTTATGTAGCTGTTACTAGGGGTTAATACAAATGTACAAGCCAGATTTTATCTTGATAAATGCTTTCTGGTATGTATTTCATAAATGTAGTTAATTTATATATGATTTAGGTGAATTTCACTTAAAATATGGGTTAGGTCATATTATGTTTGGCCAGTTTCAATTAGGTTAAATTTGTTGTGAGTTATTGTTAGATGAAAAAAGGACACACTCCTACTACAGACCCACCCATACATAGGTGTTACCTGACTCTTCCTGCTTGAGGATACACAGCAAGTAGAGAGTCACCTTTGGCAAGGCTGTAACATTGGAAGTACAGTTTCATCAGAGATCTTCTCATTCCACAGGAGTCCATCATTTCCCTGCTGCTTAATTATTCCAGCTGTGGGGCAACAGGAACTCCTGGAAAAGTGGTTTTGGAGCAACTCCAGGACTATTTTAAGAAACATTCTGAGACAGTTCTATAAAAACTGATCAATATACAATCCTGTCAGAAAATTTCTTTCTCCAAAAGAGTGTATAATTTCCCTGGTACTTGAAGTTGCACTGCCTTGGAGCTGCAGGCACCCTTGGAAAAGGAAGGGGTAAAGAGTACAATGCTTGAAGTAGATCTTTATAGATGATATTTTTTGCAAACAATAAGTTTTACATCTGCTCCTGATTTTCTGCAGCATGGAAGAGGTTTTTTTCTTCAAATTGGGTTAGAGTAGATTATGGAGTCCCACAATGTTTGATATTAGTGCGACTACTATTTGTAGCTTATTTTAATTACTTACCAACAGGATTGAAATCACATGGATGTGTTTTTCGATGAAATGTGGAATTATGAGAGGGGTGAGAAGTCACCAGGGTTGTAGAACCTCTAGATATTTTGACATGCCCCAGCCTTGTTTATTCATTTTACTGATAAAGTGAAAGATCTCTGTATGACTACTATTTTGTAGGATGTAATTTTCAAAAATCAGCTTGGTCATAGAGTACCATGCCTATACCTAATTGGTAGTTGCCACTACAATGGTTCACATTGTATGAGCTGATTTTTATTTGTGGATTTTTCTAAATCTTATAGTTACAGCCTCTTTTTTGTAAGATATCAATAGTTAGTCCTTTTATAGCAAAGGAGTGAAACCAGAAAATAGACATACCTTAACAAATGAAAAAAGGTGAGAAAAGTTTTCAGAACATTTTTTTTAGGCCTAGAAATGTTTTAACACTGTCTGTGTTTCTTTACAGCATTTATTGTTGTCTAAAATAGTTCTTATGATAGATAGCTACAGAAACATAGTACTTTAAAACGTTGGTATGGTGTAAAAAGATTTTGACAAGAAGATGAATCAAAAGGAAAAAGTACAGTAAAAAAGATGAATCATAAGGTTGGTTACAGATGGAAAAGTTTCACTTTATTATAAGAGCATTTTTGAAATTAGGCAAGTGATATACTTAATCTTATATACTTTTATGTGAGATTGACTAGATATATAGTTACATCTGGTGGTTTGACTTGCAGGAAATAGTGTTTAATGATCGAATGGCTATTCTGGAAGATGGGCAGGTGCTGAGGCTTCAGAAGTCTCAGACAAATGATTCCGGACGTTACACATGTACTGCCACCTCCCCTGCAGGAGTAGCTTCGAAAGACTTCTTGGTGGTTATTCATAGTTAGTATTATTTAAAAACCACATTCACATGCCATTCCTGAAACGTGAGGCTATTCTTTATTATTGGTTACATATTTGGTATAGGCAATTCCCCATTTGTTTAGTATAGGGAGAGAGTTTTAAATTTTTGGGACCATAATTTTTTGTCATCAAGAAGCTTTTGAAAAATTTTTATCATCAAGTAGATTTTCAAACGATGTTGTGTTGTAAGGATTCACACAGCTTCATCACAATAGGTTCTAATCATACTCCTGTAGTTGCTCCGTGACCTTTTCCATATCTTTTATCATATCTTAAATCTACAGTTTCATTGCCATACACTTATCCCAAGCAATTTGTATTCTGTTAAGTCTTCTATCCAGTGCTCCACATGCTTTCATGATTGCCTTGTCTGTGAATCAAGCAAGGGTAATTTGTAAATAACATTGAACACTTCATGACAATAGAGTAAGCTGTAGTGAAAATTCTACAAAGCCTGGGGAAGACAGAAAGAAGTTTGAAAGTGAGAATGAAACTAGAGACTAGAAAAGGGAACAATTATAAAACAGTATGAAGACATGATAGATTATCAAGTCATTTTCAAGAATCTTGAAAAGAGCTTCCCTGTTTTAGTATTATCTGTGTGAAACAAATGTGAATGACTTAATTTTAATCGGTCACATGAAGGAATACTTTTTTTTTTTTTTTTTTTTTTATACTTTGTCGCTGTCTCCCGCGTTTGCGAGGTAGCGCAAGGAAACAGACGAAAGAAATGGCCCAACCCCCCCCATACACATGTACATACACACGTCCACACACGCAAATATACATACCTACACAGCCTTCCATGGTTTACCCCAGACGCTTCACATGCCTTGATTCAATCCACTGACAGCACGTCAACCCCTGTATACCACATCGCTCCAATTCACTCTATTCCTTGCCCTCCTTTCACCCTCCTGCATGTTCAGGCCCCGATCACACAAAATCCTTTTCACTCCATCTTTCCACCTCCAATTTGGTCTCCCTCTTCTCCTCGTTCCCTCCACCTCCGACACATATATCCTCTTGGTCAATCTTTCCTCACTCATTCTCTCCATGTGCCCAAACCATTTCAAAACACCCTCTTCTGCTCTCTCAACCACGCTCTTTTTATTTCCACACATCTCTCTTACCCTTACGTTGCTTACTCGATCAAACCACCTCACACCACACATTGTCCTCAAACATCTCATTTCCAGCACATCCATCCTCCTGCGCACAACTCTATCCATAGCCCACGCCTCGCAACCATACAACATTGTTGGAACTACTATTCCTTCAAACATACCCATTTTTGCTTTCCGGGATAATGTTCTCGACTTCCACACATTTTTCAAGGCTCCCAAAATTTTCGCCCCCTCCCCCACCCTATGATCCACTTCCGCTTCCATGGTTCCATCCGCTGACAGATCCACTCCCAGATATCTAAAACACTTCACTTCCTCCAGCCTCTCACCATTCAAACTCACCTCCCAATTGACTTGACCCTCAACCCTACTGTACCTAATAACCTTGCTCTTATTGACATTTACTCTTAACTTTCTTCTTCCACACACTTTACCAAACTCCGTCACCAGCTTCTGCAGTTTCTCACATGAATCCGCCACCAGCGCTGTATCATCAGCGAACAACAACTGACTCACTTCCCAAGCTCTCTCATCCCCAACAGACTTCATACTTGCCCCTCTTTCCAAAACTCTTGCATTTACCTCCCTAACAACCCCATCCATAAACAAATTAAACAACCATGGAGACATCACACACCCCTGCCGCAAACCTACATTCACTGAGAACCAATCACTTTCCTCTCTTCCTACACGTACACATGCCTTACATCCTCGATAAAAACTTTTCACTGCTTCTAACAACTTGCCTCCCACACCATATATTCTTAATACCTTCCACAGAGCATCTCTATCAACTCTATCATATGCCTTCTCCAGATCCATAAATGCTACATACAAATCCATTTGCTTTTCTAAGTATTTCTCACATACATTCTTCAAAGCAAACACCTGATCCACACATCCTCTACCACTTCTGAAACCACACTGCTCTTCCCCAATCTGATGCTCTGTACATGCCTTCACCCTCTCAATCAATACCCTCCCATATAATTTACCAGGAATACTCAACAAACTTATACCTCTGTAATTTGAGCACTCACTCTTATCCCCTTTGCCTTTGTACAACGGCACTATGCAAGCATTCCGCCAATCCTCAGGCACCTCACCATGAGTCATACATACATTAAATAACCTTACCAACCAGTCAACAATACAGTCACCCCCTTTTTTAATAAATTCCACTGCAATACCATCCAAACCTGCTGCCTTGCCGGCTTTCATCTTCCGCAAAGCTTTTACTACCTCTTCTCTGTTTACCAAATCATTTTCCCTAACCCTCTCACTTTGCACACCACCTCGACCCAAACACCCTATATCTGCCACTCTGTCATCAGACACATTCAACAAACCTTCAAAATACTCATTCCATCTCCTTCTCACATCACCACTACTTGTTATCACCTCCCCATTTACGCCCTTTACTGAAGTTCCCATTTGCTCCCTTGTCTTACGCACCCTATTTACCTCCTTCCAGAACATCTTTTTATTCTCCCTAAAATTTACTGATAGTCTCTCACCCCAACTCTCATTTGCCCTTTTTTTCACCTCTTGCACCTTTCTCTTGACCTCCTGTCTCTTTCTTTTATACTTCTCCCACTCAATTGCATTTTTTCCCTGCAAAAATCGTCCAAATGCCTCTCTCTTCTCTTTCACTAATACTCTTACTTCTTCATCCCACCACTCACTACCCTTTCTAAACAGCCCACCTCCCACTCTTCTCATGCCACAAGCATCTTTTGCGCAATCCATCACTGATTCCCTAAATACATCCCATTCCTCCCCCACTCCCCTTACTTCCATTGTTCTCACCTTTTTCCATTCTGTACACAGTCTCTCCTGATACTTCTTCACACAGGTCTCCTTCCCAAGCTCACTTACTCTCACCACCTTCTTCACCCCAACATTCATGAAGGAATACATGCATACTTTATACTTTCTAATGATCAGACTTAATTTTTATCCATAATGATTCTAAGCCATTAAGTTCTGCAGTGAGATGACATGTTTTAGTATTAGCTGTGTGAAACAAATGTGAATGGTTGAATTTTAGTCTGTCACACGAAGGAATACATACATACTTTATACTTTCTAATGAGCAGACTCAATTTTTATCCATAATGATTCTAAACCATTAAGTTCTGCGGTGAGATGACATGTTTTGAAATGTACCCTTAGGTCCACCTCGAATTGTACCTCCACAAGAAAAGAATTTAGATGTAGTTCTGCATCAGCCACTTGTATTGACATGCCAGGCAGAGAGTTCATTGACACCTGCAGTATCATGGGTCAGACATGGCCGACCCATCACACCATTTACTAGTCCCAACTTTCAGGTGAGTACACTTGGCTATTCATGTGATTTGTGCATAAGTGGAGGGAGTTTACATTCATAGACCTCCTTCTGTAAATATGTCGTTTTAGTCTTACAACTTCATGAACTTTTTCATGCTTTTTGCATTCCGTTTCTTTACTTCTTTTTGTTTACTACCCTTCTATCTTTTCTAACTATTGATCAGTTTCTTGTTATGTCCTCTACTTGGTCAGTTCCTTTCGAGTCCCTTTTGATCATAAAGAACTGCTTAGCATCGACTGTGTCAGTTCAGTTTAGGAGCTTCAGAGTTGTAATTATGTCTTACTTTATCCACTTTTCTAACTTGAAAGACTTTATGGTTTAGCTCCCTTTCCCCAGATATAATCTGTTTTTCTCATGAAGTTGTTGTGAGCCACTGTTTAATTGTTAGACCGAAGTTGTAAGTACAGTTGAGACCAAGTTTATCTAGGAAATCGAATCACATGTAAATCTTTCTCCCGTATGCACAAATAAGTGATAAGATGTTTTGTGGTATCTTTTATATGGTGCTGTATTGTACTGTGGTAGCATATGTCCAAGTATACTATCTTATGTGCTCTTCAGGTTAGATATGATGGACGTGAGCTGCATTTGCGCCGTGTCCGTGAGAGTGATGGTGGTCCCTTTACTTGTATTGTGGTCAGTGCTGCTGGACAAGAAACCCTCACTTACACCCTCACAGTCCAAGGTGTGTAAGGAATGAAGAGTTTTTTCTTATGTTAATTATATATCAATAATGGAATTTGTTGAACAGTGCCAATATAACTATGCCTTCTTTAGCATTACTACTATTGATGCCTGTTGGGTTACAAAAATTTTGAATTAATTTGATTTTTTAATTAATCATGTATTTATTAGAGGATGATGAGATAAAGAGAGGAGGAAGTAGGGAGAGAGGAGGAAAGATGGAAAGAAAAAAGCATTTTGAGCACATGCAATGAGAATAGTTGCAAAGAGATGCGAGGATCTCTGTTCTATGAAGTTTGGATAATTTATTTACAAATAATCATCAGTTCTCTTCTCAAATGATTCTCTTGTTCAATACATTTTTCCCTTTACCTTCAGTTTGTGGTCCATTATAGATTATCATATGCCTTTCTCTTCTTTTTTTTGGCAATACAGTTTCAGTTCTTCCGTCCTTTCTTGGTAGTTCGTATGTACCATCCTCTTGAATTTGCTTATGGAACATTTCTGAATTATCTCTAATTTGTTTATTTGTTTCTGTGGTGACCATAGAGAGAAACAAGAGTTTTGCAGTGTTGGTGCTTCAGAAATTGGAGAACAAAATATTTGAAAAATTTATCAAAAATATTGTAGTAGAAGGAAAACTAAAACATCCAATTAAAAGTGGAAAAAATGGAGTATAAGGTGAAAACTGGTTTTAAAAGAGTGAGATGCTTGGAATTAAATTACTAATAATTGGTAATGACTTTGTATGTAATGAAGGATGAGAAAATCTAATGTGATCTTGAGTGTACCATGCATTGCACTTGGTATATCATGATTGAAATTATATTGAACTGATATACTGTTCTTGAAAGGGATGATCAAAAGTTACCGTGAGTCGTTGTAGGAATGAGCCATACCTTTGAGAGGGTGGTCTAGCACTGTAAGTATGCTGTAAGGATACATGATAATATAGGCAGTTCACTATGACATACTTTAGAATTCAGACAAGCAGTTCATATTTTAAAAGCAGCCTTTATGAAAGCAGATTAAACTAAAATTGTAATTGATAAGATTAAAATCCCGGAATCATTTAATTAGATTTTGACTTTGTTGTAAAATATAACTATGCAGTATTTAATTTTGTCTTAAGTTTATGGTAAATCAAATATTTGAAAGAAAATTATTGAAAATACATGGTATTATATGGAAGACAACATTACAGATGAATAAAGTGTTTTTTACTTTGTACCTAAAGGTATGGAAATAGATGCGGTAATATAATATAACTGTGTGTTTTTCCAGTACCAGCCATGATAGAGCGAGCTAATGTACAACAGCATGTGGTTGGTGTGGAAGGCCAGGCTGTTGATCTGGTGTGTGAGGCATCTGGTAGCCCAACACCCACCATCTCGTGGACACATGGCACCACTCTCATCACGCCAAACCATACACAGTATCAGGTTGTGTTATGTGTCCTTGTATTACCTTCGACTCATATACTTTCCCCTTTTTCATGTTTCTTTCATATGTAAGCTGTTTCCACATGCTCTTATATATATCAGGGTTACTGTTTTTCATTTCAGTTATATTTGTTACAGTATTTCACAGTTTGTCATTTACACTTTTCATTCACTTTCTTTTGTTATTCTTTTTTTCTTCTTCTTCTTCTTCCTCAACAGTCCCTTGTCAGATTTGTTTTATCTTCATTAAATGCTGCTCATTGTGATTTCTGCTAGTTCATGAATCTCATCTGTATTTTTTTCTCTTTTCATTCTGTCACGTTGTACCTGTCTGCTTCTTTGTCTGTTTCCTGGTGCTACCTCGCTGACGCAGGGGGTAGCAGTGCTGTTTCCTGTGGGGCAGGATGGTGAAGAAAAAACATCTAGTTACCCATGCCAACCCCCGCCACGCAACCCTGCTTAACCACATGGCATCCCTCCACTCTCCCTTTAACAGTCACTGTCAGTTAGGCCAGTGTGTTGTCTGTTATGGCAGACTTCAGATGGCATTGTTGTGGTGTTAGTATTTAAAAAACTTTATGAATTATTGGCTTCTGATGAGGTGGGTTGTTTTTGTGAAACATGTTGTGTCACAGGTATACAAAAATTACGTTAGATAAAATCACATGAACTACTGAAGTACGATTTCACTTATATATATTTTTTTTTTTTTTTTTTTTTTCATACTATTCGCCATTTCCCACGATAGCGAGGTAGCGTTAAGAACAGAGGACTGGGCCTTTGAGGGAATATCCTCACCTGGCCCCCTTCTCTGTTCCTTCTTTTGGAAAATTAAAAAAAAACGAGAGGGGAGGATTTCCAGCCCCCCGCTCCCTTCCCTTTTAGTCGCCTTCTACGACACGCAGGGAATACGTGGGAAGTATTCTTTTTCCCCTATATATATATATATATATATATATATATATTTTTTTTTTGCTTTGTCGCTGTCTCCCGCATTTGCGAGGTAGCGCAAGGAAACAGACGAAAGAAATGGCCCAACCCACCCCCATACACATGTATATACATACGTCCACACACGCAAATATACATACCTACACAGCTTTCCATGGTTTACCCCAGACGCTTCACATGCCCTGATTCAACCCACTGACAGCACGTCAACCCCGGTATACCACATCGATCCAATTCACTCTATTCCTTGCCCTCCTTTCACCCTCCTGCATGTTCAGGCCCCGATCACACAAAATCTTTTTCACTCCATCTTTCCACCTCCAATTTAGTCTCCCACTTCTCCTCGTTCCCTCCACCTCCGACACATATATCCTCTTGGTCAATCTTTCCTCACTCATTCTCTCCATGTGCCCAAACCATTTCAAAACACCCTCTTCTGCTCTCTCAACCACGCTCTTTTTATTTCCACACATCTCTCTCACCCTTACGTTACTTACTTGATCAAACCACCTCACACCACACATTGTCCTCAAACATCTCATTTCCAGCACATCCATCCTCCTGCGCACAACTCTATCCATAGCCCATGCCTCGCAACCATACAACATTGTTGGAACCACTATTCCTTCAAACATACCCATTTTTGCTCTCCGAGATAATGTTCTCGACTTCCACACGTTCTTCAAGGCTCCCAGAATTTTTGCCCCCTCCCCCACCCTATGATCCACTTCCGCTTCCATGATTCCATCCGCTGCCAGATCCACTCCCAGATATCTAAAACACTTTACTTCCTTCAGTTTTTCTCCATTCAAACTTACCTCCCAATTGACTTGACCCCCAACCCTACTGTACCTAATAACCTTGCTCTTATTCACATTTACTCTTAACTTTCTTCTTTCACACGCTTTACCAAACTCAGTCACCAGCTTCTGCAGTTTCTCACATGAATCAGCCACCAGCACTGTATCATCAGCGAACAACAACTGACTCACTTCCCAAGCTCTCTCATCCCCAACAGACTTCATACTTGCCCCTGTTTCCAAAACTCTTGTATATATATATATTATCCGTAGGGGTAGGGGAGAAAGAATACTTCCCATGTATTCCCTGTGTTGTAGAAGGCGACTAAAAGGGGAGGGAGTGGGGGGCTGGAAATCTTCCCCCCTCCTGTCTGTTTCCTGGCGCTACCTCGCTAACGTGGGAAGCAGCGATCAAGTATAATATATTAATAAATAAATATGGTTTCCAGGAATTACAAGAATCTATGTATTGCTAGACCCGTCATCACTGCATAGTAAATACCGCTCACTTTTATCTACACTTAGCAGTCCACTGTAACTATGATACCCCTCCAGTGCCATGGACAAGGGTAACTGAAGAACTCATGCATAACTGTTGTGTAGGGAGTCCTTAGGCATTTCTAGATTCTGCCATAGATCAACTGAAATTCAAGTGCTGGAGTTGAGAGAATAATTTGTAGATCCTCATGAGGTCCCATTCACCGAGCAATGTAGATCTACATAAGTTCTAGTTAAAGGCTTAAATTGCCTCCATATCATCTCAACCTCATCTTGTGCTGTTTTGGATCCTCTTAGCTTTTAAGTTTGCATGGAAGTTACTATTATTTTGTAACTTTTGAACCTTTATCCATCTTTGTTTTTCATGTTTCCAGTCCTATACAGTCTTCAGTACATGTTGAGGTTAACCTACATATTTCTATAACATATTTTGACAAACACCTTTCTTATTCTTTCCCAAACTGCACTTCATATGCACTACCTTTAAAATTTGTTTTACTGTATCTTTCTATCTATCCATCCATATCTCTGACGCCTGTTCCAATTGGAACTCCCTCAAAAGGGTGGCCACAGCAACAGTCTCCATAACTAATGACTTCCAGTGCTGCTTCTTTACTATGTGTATTTATGAATGTCTTTGTGTAAAGTATATACTTGCAACACTTTTGCCTTATGATATGCACAGCCCAGGTATTCTCTCACTGTTGTCATATACATTTGGGTCCCTGTATGTATTTATCACTCTACCCTCCTCTTTCTTCCTAACCCATCCATTCAAGTCACCCATAACAGAGAGTTTTTTCCTGGATCTACCCTCTGTATTGCTTTTCCAAGCTCTCTCCAGAAGGCAACTTTAACTTCCTCTTCTCTGTTATAACATAAACGACACCTATCCAGCCACTACAGATACCCTTAACTTCTCATATATGAACTTTGCAACTAGTAAACTTGCAATGCAGTCACCTCAGACAGCCTTTACTTCTCATATGTCAACTTTGCAACTAATAAACTTGCTAGACTGTTTCAGTCAAACAAAATTCAAAATCACTTATCATTCAGTAATAAGACCACAGCTCTTGCATAGCCATCCATATCATCTTACAGATGTGATTCCACATTCTTCACTCCATACAAACCTGATTCCTTATCCTTCACTCCATTCTACTCAGATGTCCCACTACCTCTCTGCCTTTTTTCTTACAAGTCTAATTTGTTTAATTTTCCCTTTTTAAAACTGTCTACAAGTTCATTCCTCTTTCATTAATTTCTTATGCCTCTCACATTCTACTTTCCTGTATGGACTTGTATCTCTCTGTAAGTGATTCCAGGCAAGCCATTTTCTTCCATGGCCACATGCACCATTTTGTGGGGAATATTCACAGAGCATGGATTGCCAGCCCACAGGCTAACAAAAAGGGCAGGGATTTCCAGCTCCTTGAGTTTGAAATGCTATCCTACTATCATGGTAGATCATTTTTATTGTAGTTTTAGTAATGGTTCAATTGTTCAGGGGCATTCACGGGCAATAGAACAGAAGAAACGATTCACATGTTTAAGAGTATATCATGACTTTCACTAATGACAGAGTATAAGAATTTCATTTACAATGCTGGCAGATCTTGGATGAGGGTGAACGACTCAGAAAGTTGAAGCTTGAGAAGAATGATGAGGATGTGGTCACATGTACTGCTGTCAACCCTGCTGGAGAAGACAATCTTAACTTCACTTTACAAGTTTTAGGTATAATTACACAGTAGTGAACTAGTGAATAATAAAGTACATGATATTAATTGAAGTTTAAGGAATTAAGAGAATGTCAAGTTGAAGGTCTTTAATCTTTTTTGCCTCACTTCTCAGTTCCGCCTCATGTGCCAGTTGATGCAGTGACAAAAATTACAGTGAGAGAGGGTGAGAGTGTTGTTCTTATGTGCCCAGTTGCTGCTGTACCTGGTGAGTACCCAAGTGACCATTTAAATGGTTTTAGTCCAGATTTCAATAGAGAAGCATGAATTTATCACATACAAGTAATTACTCTGGTCTATACATCAGTTTATCTCTGAATTCCTTATTAATTGCCGGTGTTGGGTTTTCTATAAATGTTTATGCATCATGGAACAAATCTTTAAGAGCAATTGGAGAAAGAAATATAGAATACCATATGCTTACCATAGAGCAGATAACAGCATTATTACAGTACAGATTTTGATTTTAGAGACAAAAAGAATAGCATTATTACAGTACAGATTTTGATTTTAGAGACAAAAAGAATTAGACAAATTCATTTAGACTATCAGTACCAGACACTAGTAACTCAATCATATTATTGCCATACATCAGTAAAAAAATGAAAACAGAGGGATGCTATTATACTGCTTTTCATATTATTTGCAATATTTTCTTCTCTTGGCATGGTTCTGTACTCCTTGTTTTTGATCACCAAAATCATGATGCCCATTCTTCTGAAGTGCCTCTTGTTCTCAGTTGTATTATAATCATGATGTTCATTCTTCTGAGGCGCCTCTTGTCCTCAGCTGTCTGCTGTTGACCTCTTACAGTAACGGGTTTGATTTCTGGAACAAATTTAAGGAACAACATAAGGAGAAATTTGTTCATAAATCTTTATAACATTCTGTCTTATGATTGTTGGATGGTGTCCTTAAGAGTCAGAAAGGTTTTATTTACTGACTGAGTATTTTCAGTGTAATGGATTATGACATTAGTTCCCATAGATACACACTCTCACTCTCACATGCATAATGACTCACTAACAGGTGAGGTATCAATAACACAAAGAAATGATAAGAAATCAAATGGATAACGACTTGGAGAGGAGAAAAGGTGGAATGTTTTGATAACTGTTTCTTTCCTTACACCTCAAAGCTTTGGAATTCTTTATCATCATCAGTCTTTCCCAATAACTATGACCAGGCACTTTTTGAAATACAGGTTTTTCACTCTCTCTTATCTCTTCTTTTTCCCTTTCATAATCCTCTCTATATTTCAATTAAGACCCAGCCTTGATGTGGACTTTAGTCTGTGACTGGAGCCTAAGAAAAAAAAAAGTAGACAGCATGGATTCAGAAAAAGAGGTCATGCTTTAACAGTTGTGGCCCTAAGTCATGCTCACTGCCCACCCCACTAATGGCTAGCGAAATAAATGTGTTCACTCTTTGTTATAGACTGTGTTGTAATTGGGGTAGAAGTACCATTGTTTTACCAAAATGATACTAAGTAGTTTATCATGATTTTTTCTAAGAGTATTTATGGAAGGTAAATGATTCTTTATGATATTTTTAGTTGAAAAAGAAAACATGATGATTGTAAGTGTATATATATAGAATTACATGTGTAGCAATAAGTGTATTACTTTATTGTGTATACAAAAATATTTTTTTTTTTTTTTTTTTTGCTTTGTCGCTGTCTCCCGCGTTTGCGAGGTAGCGCAAGGAAACAGACGAAAGAAATGGCCCAACCCACCCCCATACACATGTATATACATACGTCCACACACGCAAATATACATACCTACACAGCTTTCCATGGTTTACCCCAGACGCTTCACATGCCCTGATTCAATCCACTGACAACACGTCAACCCCGGTATACCACATCGATCCAATTCACTCTATTCCTTGCCCTCCTTTCACCCTCCTGCATGTTCAGGCCCTGATCACACAAAATCTTTTTCACTTCATCTTTCCACCTCCAATTTGGTCTCCCACTTCTCCTCGTTCCCTCCACCTCCGACACATATATCCTCTTGGCCAATCTTTCCTCACTCATTATCTTCATGTGCCCAAACCATTTCAAAACACCCTCTTCTGCTCTCTCAACCACGCTCTTTTTATTTCCACACATCTCTCTTACCCTTACGTTACAAAAATATAAGGATATATAATGTAAAAACATCACCATAAAAGTGAATAATCATAAAAAATTGAAAGTGAACAAGAAAGTAATGAAGAAACTAGCAGGAAGATGGAATGGTTGGATTAGCAGTGATGGGTGGTAGGGAGATATGGCTTATTGCCAGATGTACGAGTAAAACTGCTCTGAAACAGTATATGCATATAAAGTATAGTGATGCACCTTTAAACAGAAATTCTTATGACAACTGATCATATGCAGTTTGCACAAGAAAACCTTAACAGGGTAAAAAAGTTCATACTTGCATAACGTATGAAAACCTTGAAACTGTTAGAAACCTCTTGGAATTCTGACACAGTTTAGGCTCTGTCTTAGACAAAAATGATAGATGGTATAAGTCTCTACTTGAATTTCCATAAGACATTTGACTTTGTTCACTGTACTCTTACTTTGAAAAGGCACCATCTGACCCCTCTGGTGGCAAGAGAGAAACAGTTGGTCAAAGTCAACATATTTGAATGCACTTGCCTGGCTGGCCTCACAAATATGAATGTTTTACTCAAGATTCTTAAAATAATTGGAGTAGTGTAAGATCGTGCTTGAGAAGAGTTGCAAAGTTTCAGAAGTGTGGAGGATGAATGTAAAACAAGGAAAATTTATGATGTAACTGAAGATAAGAAAATTAATAGATGATCTCTCCATTGTATTTAAGTTCGAAACAAAACACGTTTAAGGGGAACAAAATCTTGTACAAGAGATCTAATGATTTTCTCCATGGGGTAAGCAGCACCTTGGAAAGAAAGTCCATTATGATGCATTGCATAACTGTGGGACTTTGCTGTAGTTAACTGAAGTACTGGTGAACTTTTGCTTCTTTTATATGTGTTAATGTGATCTGTATTCACAAACCACAGTGAAATGATCATGCACAAGAAGGAGTAAACACAATGCCAAATTAGAGAAGTGTGGTATGTATATCCCTGCATTACCCTCCACCTGGAGTACTGTATATATATAAGCAGAAAACACAAGAAAAGGCTGTTTAATAGAAAAGTTATGTATAATTAAGGAAAACATCTTTATCAGAAGCAGAATAGTGAATATCAAATAATCTAAGCAATTATGAGACTGAGATAGAGTCCCACAAGAGTAAAGTTCTTCCCCATATGCACAAACAGGCAACCACAAAGAGGTTATCATACACATAAACATGCAGCTCTGCTCAAGACACCCCAGAAGACTGACATTTGGCTGAGTTGTTAAATCAGTAGACTGATTGTTGTGCTGCCTTCTCATGTTGATGAAGTGCTCAAATACTAAGAACACTATTGCCAGGACCATCCCACCTCCCAAGATGGTGAACACTGTAAAGACCTGTTCAAGAGAGATGCAGAACATATTATTTACAAGTTCTTGAAATATATTTTACATGAATTAAGTGACATTAATGGAAATAATTTCAGATATGAGTGTACAATTACCTTTCGTGAAGGAGTTTCAGCTATGATGATTGATATGAAACCAGACTAAGAGAAATGGATAACTTGAACATTATACTTGGAATTAGGGGGATAGATGGAGCAAAGACTAGATGTGAGAAAGATATGTGGTGTCAGAAAATTAGAAAGGAGCTTGGATAAAAGTCTAATTAGTTGTTGCGATCTCATAGATTGTATGGAAGATGATAGGATGGTCAAAAAGATACTTAGTTGCATAGTTGAAGTAAAAGAATTAGATTGTGGAAGTGATAGATGAAGTTAGAAAGCTGATTACAACCATAAATAGTTTTTAATGAAGATGCAAGAGGAATAACTTAGGATTGGATCAGGTGGCACCATATTGTGTCTGGAGGTTGCATGAATGGAGACTGCTTTCACTTGACAAAATTTGTGTTCAAGGTGAAAAAGTAAGAACTTAAATTAACTTGGAAGTTCATGTTTCACTTTAACACACATGACATGGATCATAGTTGTGCAGGGGTGAACTTAAAGACTACATGCTTCTGAACTACTCCATGGAACTGGGAATGAACTTAATAATGAAAGTGCAGTAGACAGAATCAACAGTTAAGGAGCATAATTTATCATATGTTTATCTCCAATGATACATTGGTGTACATAAATGGGTTAAATGAAAATTACAGTTTGAGTTAGAAAGGGAAAAGTAGATGGAGGCAATTCAGGAGCTACTTAGATGAAGATTATCAAAGGCTTTGAAAATTTTTAATAAATATAATACATCACTTTTTAATGTTCTCTTTTCTAAGGTATATGAATAAGTTTTTTAGTTGCTGTCATTGGATATGTTGCAATGGCCTTTGAAGTTTCTCAAAAAATCCATTTATCTAATAGTTGGTTGTGATATACTGTATATAAAATAGTGTTACAAATTTAAATAATTTGTAAACACCTATGGGTGAGTGAGCAGCACTGATAACCAACTGGTTCACCTTGCATTTGGGTACAAGGGGTCCATTTCGGGTCAACTAAAGAGTTAATCATAATTTTGATATTTGCCAACAGGCACTTTGCCTTCCTAACAATTCTTCTGATGTGGAGTTTTGGCAACAGGTTTGGCACAATGCTGACTTCTGCATCTTTTTCCCTTACAGATTCTTGTTGCTTATTTCTCTCTTGGTAGGAATGGTGATGAGGTCTTTTACTGTGTTCCATTCTCAGTACTTTGCATTTAATTGGATTAAATTTCACCACTCATTTATCTGACCAGTTTTGGAGTTTGTATAGGTTCCCTAGGAAGTTAGTACAATCATCAATTCTTACTTCTCTCATGGTATTGGCATTATCCACAAACATGTTCAGTTTCTGAATATGAAAATGCATATAAAGAATGGTTTAGATGAAGGTACAGAGTTATTATATATGTGTTTGGCAACCTGACTGTATTTGTGAGAGGTAATTTGGGGGAGGAAAAAAAAATTAAGTATAGAAGAATATGTAGAGAATTGTGATGTTCAAGAAAGGCAGTAGAATAAGCTTTTAAATGACAGTAGAGTTATAATGTATATTTATGAGATTTTATTTGAGCACGTAAATTTTAAAAATGTGATAATACCTCCTTAAAGCCTGGTGTGGGATAGTAGGGATCAGGATTGCGATCAATGTTAGGCCACCACTTTCTCTTCATGCGATTAATGTGGCCTTTCTGGGTCATCTTCCACAACCTAAATCATAAAACTAGGATTAATAATTTATCTTCTGTCCATGGAGATAGCCAACTTAGTTCAGTAGTCTAATCTAAAGATATTGGACTGTATCTATACTCTTTTTAGTGACCAGGACCTTTTATTTTCACTTTATTACTGTATCCTGCCATAGCAAAGTAGGCCCAGGAACAAATGACTGAACCTTAGAGGAGAAATCCTCTCCAAGCTTCTTCTTTTCTCCCTACTTTTGGAAATTAATAATACAGGAGGGGAGGCTTTCCATCCCATACCCCTCCCCTTGTATACACCCACAACACACTGGAGATACGTAGGAAGTGTTCTTTCTCTCCTATGTCCAAATAATTTCAAGTTTGTGGGATAGTAGCAAAAGTTTGCATTATTGTGATTAGCATAGGGTTGCATCCTAAAAGAAATTAATTTTCACTATTTTTCAATAAAGAAAA
This sequence comes from Panulirus ornatus, assembly GCF_036320965.1. Taxonomy (NCBI): domain Eukaryota; kingdom Metazoa; phylum Arthropoda; class Malacostraca; order Decapoda; family Palinuridae; genus Panulirus; species Panulirus ornatus. The sequence continues at coordinate 10,829,499 of NC_092291.1, forward strand.
GTTTGACAGTGAATTGATTATCAAAATATGTAGGTTTTGAAGGCTAAAACACCTTCTCCCTCACAGGTAGTCCTGAGAAGAATGAGATTCCTTTAAGAATGAGAGCATATGTACATGAAGGAGAAGTGCGAGAGAAAAAGATTTCAGATCAGATTAAATAAAACAAAAATAAATACCTTCATTGGAGAATCAAAGCCATACTGAAATATTTACTCTCTAGGTGGAGGAATCCTCAGAGCCATAAAGGGTAGATCCACTTCATCTACTTAAAGGTACAGTTTGATGAAGATAGAAGAATGCCAAAGGCCCTTCCTCTTGATATCCTCCAATGAAAGGTTTCCAAGGAAAGCTAAAGCAGATGCTACTCACCTTACATCATGTACTTTACTGTAAAACTCAGGTTAAGCCAATGAGTTTCTTTGTGCTCCAGGGTGCACAAAAAAAGAATTATTCCCTCTAGTCAGGTTGAAAAAGTCTCTTAAGTGATTTAACTGGGCCTAAGGCATGATGCTCTTTTTTTGAAATCTAGAAAGAATTAATGATAATGGGACCATTTCTAGAGTAAATGGTTTCATTCATCACTGTGGTCACTAATGAATATCGTACTTATTAACCTTCTGTAACTGGTTCCAATGACATCATTGTCAACTATGGCGTGTTGCACATGTATTAAAAGTTGTAACAAATGGTGCACAGTAAAATGCTTAATACCCTCCATAATTTGCCTAATATACACTTGAATTTCCAAGAACTGCCGGAACTTGTGGATTTGGATTTTATATAATTTCCATAATTTTATATGTAACATTATTATTATTATACTTAACTGCTGTTTCATGTGTCAGCGAGGTAGCACAAGGAAACAGATGAAGAATGGCCCAACCACTCATATACACATATATATACATAAATGCCCATACACTCAAATGTACACACATATACATATCAATGTATACATACATATACATACACAGACACATACATATATACACATGTATATATCAACTTGCTGCCTTCATTCATTTTTTTCTTTTCATGCATATTTGCCATTTCCCGTGTTAGCGAGGTAGCATAAAGAACAGAGGACTGAGCCTTAGAGGGAATATCCTCACTTGGACCCCTTCTCTGTTCCTTTTTATTTCTCTTTTTTGGAAAAGAAAAAAAAAAGTGGGAGAGGAGGATTTCCAGCCACCCCACTCCCTCCTCTTTTAGTCACCTTCTATGACATTTCAGTAACAAAATTTTCTCTGCCTTACAAGAGCGAATTGATTTGTTTCGCCAAACAAAAGTCCTTGATTGCAGCTATTAAATACTTTATGTTATCAATAATAAATCTGTTTTCATTACTGAACAATTGCTGGTCTTATGATGAACTCACTTTTATACAACAGCTGTCATCAGTTTTATGAGAAGTTGACTAACACTAGTGATAAGATTTAACATCTAAACAACTCAAAAAGCTGTAAGATTTTTTTAGATGCAGTGTGTTCTTGCATGCCACTCGTCATGAACTCTTCTTTGTTATCTTGACATTAGTAAAAAACAAATATTCCCCCCATGCTGGATACACTCCTGGGTGCTGGTATGTCTTTGGTAGCCTGTGCTTTTCAGCCAAGAAGATAAAGAATATCCATGTTTTACACCAGTTGTATTAAAAAACTGGCATTTACTTTGGAGGAAAGTAACTTATCATTGATTATGTTATATAAACTGAAATTAGCCTTTAGTTGTTTAATGATATGTGTTATCAGGAACTTTTAGTCTCAAAAATGTCATTATGGGAAATGAAACTTACATATGATTGAAGATGTTTTTGTATGGTGATCCTTTCTGAAGTCCAAAGCCAATTCCTCGTTTGAGAAAGTCACTTTTGGTGTCCACAATGTTCATTGCCTGTCTGAGGGGAAGTTTACGCTGCAACCGGTAGATTATGTATTCCTTGTTTGCAAAAAAAGCATATTTACCTGCAACACAGAGTATCTTTAGTTCACAGTGGGATGGATGTGATGCATTTTGCTTTCCAACTGTATGAAACTTACAAGTAAAGATATCTCTTTTTTCATGAAAAGATGGAATGCATTGTTCTAAGTGTATGAACTGGCATGGTATACCTTTTAGAACATTAGCAAGGGCATCATCATTGTTGGAAGGGAGATTGTTGACTGGGTCTTTCCCCACAAATTGCTCCCAGGATAGTCGCATTGGAGAATTTGGTGCTGCCAACTGCAGAATTACAGTCACTTTGTAAGTAGATTATCATCATGATCTACCAGGTATTATAAATGGTATAAGAACAGTTATACTCCATTGAAATTGGATACTTACGGCAAGAGAGTCGGCAAGTGCAGTGTTGGTTCGAACACCCAGGTTCCAGTCTGGTTGCTTGAGAAGACCTTGAAAGTCTTTGAAGGGGAGTTGTGGTTGGCGGGTGGTGAGAATGGACACAAGGATTGCAGAGTAACATGTCAAGAGAATCATACCCATCCAGAATCCCGAAAAGAACACAATTTTGCCAGACACTGGCCGAGGTTCAATCTCTGTGGCTGTAAAAGTCATATTGCTCTTAGTTATGAATATAACAGTCATTTAGTACAATTCTTAATACACAGCTCAGAACACTTATACATAATTATCAGTTTTTTATTATGATAATCAGAATGTACTGAAAATACATGAAGGGATTCAGCATTTTTTTACCCTTCTCAACCTTTTCTCAGGTGATTTTTTCATCTTGTTATAAGTTTTATCTCTTATACTATGTAAAAGTGTGTAAGTAGGGAGAGAATATATCTCATGCTTGTAGGACATACCATAAAGGAGAGAAAGACAGAATTTTTGAATTTTGAAAATTTGCCTTTGGTATAGATTTATCAGAGTTGACCCATAGTGAATTTCAACCAGTGGCATCTGTTATGTGATTGTATTAACCATCACTTTGATTTATGACATACTATGTAAGGGCTGTTTTGTGTCAAGGGCTTTAAGTTAAAGCTAAAGTTTCCAAATAAGTACTTTGTCTTTTTTTTTTTTTTTCTACTTACACTGCTGCACAATACCAGAGAACATGACCCAAAATGCTTCTTGGGGCAGGATGATGTGATCATTCATCTGCAGGCATACAGTGATCCAGTTGAGCACCAACAACACTGCCGCTGTGAATGAGAGAAAATCTTAGCATTAGTATGAACATTGGTTTAGACAGAAGAGAAAGGGGTGGAATTACATTCTTGAACAGCCAGAGATCCTTTTGTACTCTCTAAGAAGAAGTTTATCAAGAAATTGGAGAATCTGGAAAGCATAAGAGGGGCATTTCTTCAGTAGACTAGAAATTATCTTGGTGAAAATAAAGCAAAGAATTCATGTCTCACAGGGCTTGACCCTTGGGCCACTTGTAATCCTGGCTCGTTAATGAATTGCCAAAAGGACTGGATTCATACCTGATTATGCCTGCTGATGTTACTAAAATCATAAATGAAGTCAGGAGAATTCTAAGATTGCAATATTCTCTAAGGAGATGTTGATGGCCTGAGGGTGTGGTGAGATTCTTGAGTGATGAAATTTAACCCAGCTAAATCTAAGCAGATGAGGTAGGGACAGAGTGAAAGAACTGCTTATGACTGCCAGCTTTCAGGGAACACATGGCAGAAATGAACATGTAGAAATTTAAGGGTTAATATAGTACCAAGTCTACCCTCAGAAAACCTTAGGAAGATTGTTAAGGAAGCAAATCACTCATTAGTCAGTGACAAAAGTGCCTTTGAAAACATAGACAAAAAGATAATTGGAAAATATTTACAGCACACACCAAAACAACTGTACATGAAACCAGTCAGGTTACCCTTACTGAAGGGACACTTAATCCATTGATTACTGATGAGCTGTACACAGCACAGGACACCTCTGTCAGTTGACTGCAAGTGTGTCATGTGACAGCATAGGACACTTTAAATTTTCAGGTGTGATGAACAGTCAGGAAGCAATTACAGGCATTTCAGACAGTTTTCACATACTTTTCCCATATTTTTTCAACTCAGCTGCTTAATAATCAGAATCCTGTGTATGTGTGTGTGTGTGTGTGTGTGTGTGTGTGTGTGTGAGATGGGGGGTTGAACATCATGTTTACATGCTCTGAATCTCATAAAGAGATAATCTGTTTCTGAGAATATACAGTTAAATGTATGTAGTGGCAGACAACTGATAACAGAAATGAGATATACTTACCACAGACCAGAATAGAGATAGGAATGCATATCCAAAAGTAGCCACTAAATGGCTGAGTATAGAGTGTCCATGTGCCTTCTAATATTGGCCGTCGGATATACAAACGAGTGCTGGAAGAGAGAATAATGTCATAATCAGATATTGGTATGTGGTATGGAGATACTGATGAAGGGCTACTGCAGTTGACAAATCAGAAAATAAGTCATAGATCTCTGCTGAAAGGGTTAATAGGATAATGACTCAGACATTTTTTATGTCATGTACATAAACTTTGAGTATCATTAAATTTTAGGGAGAATAAGAAGATGTTCTTGAAGGAGGTAAATAAAGTGCATAAGACAAGGGAGCAAATGGGAACTTCAGTGAAGGGCGCAAATGGGGAGGTGATAACAAGTAGTGGTGATGTGAGAAAGAGATGGAGTGAGTATTTTGAAGGTTTGTTGAATGTGTTTGATGATAGAGTGGCAGATATAGGATGTTTTGGTCGAAGTGGTGTGCAAAGTGAGAGGGTTAGGGAAAATGATTTGGTAAACAGAGAAGAGGTAGTAAAAGCTTTGCGGAAGATGAAAGCCAGCAGGTTTGGATGGTATTGCAGTGGAATTTATTAAAAAAGGGGGTGACTGTATTATTGACTGGTTGGTAAGGTTATTTAATGTATGTATGACTCATGGTGAGGTGCCTGAGGATTGGCGGAATGCGTGCATAGTGCCATTGTACAAAGGCAAAGGGGATAAGAGTGAGTGCTCAAATTTCAGAGGTATAAGTTTGTTGAGTATTCCTGGTAAATTATATGGGAGGGTATTGATTGAGAGGGTGAAGGCATGTACAGAGCATCAGATTGGGGAAGAGCAGTGTGGTTTCAGAAGTGGTAGAGGATGTGTGGATCAGGTGTTTGCTTTGAAGAATGTATGTGAGAAATACTTAGAAAAGCAAATGGATTTGTATGTAGCATTTATGGATCTGGAGAAGGCATATGATAGAGTTGATAGAGATGCTCTGTGGAAGGTATTAAGAATATATGGTGTGGGAGGCAAGTTGTTAGAAGCAGTGAAAAGTTTTTATCGAGGATGTAAGGCATGTGTACGTGTAGGAAGAGAGGAAAGTGATTGGTTCTCAGTGAATGTAGGTTTGCGGCAGGGGTGTGTAATGTCTCCATGGTTGTTTAATTTGTTTATGGATGGGGTTGTTAGGGAGGTGAATGCAAGAGTTTTGGAAAGAGGGGCAAGTATGAAGTCTGTTGTGGATGAGAGAGCTTGGGAAGTGAGTCAGTTGTTGTTCGCTGATGATACAGCGCTGGTGGCTGATTCATGTGAGAAACTGCAGAAGCTGGTGACTGAGTTTGGTAAAGTGTGTGAATGAAGAAAGTTAAGAGTAAATGTGAATAAGAGCAAGGTTATTAGGTACAGTAGGGTTGAGGGTCAAGTCAACTGGGAGGTGAGTTTGAATGGAGAAAAACTGGAGGAAGTAAAGTGTTTTAGATATCTGGGAGTGGATCTGGCAGCGGATGGAACCATGGAAGCGGAAGTGGATCATAGGGTGGGGGAGGGGGCGAAAATCCTGGGAGCCTTGAAGAATGTGTGGAAGTCGAGAACATTATCTCGGAAAGCAAAAATGGGTATGTTTGAAGGAATAGTGGTTCCAACAATTTTGTATGGTTGCGAGGCGTGGGCTATGGATAGAGTTGTGCGCAGGAGGGTGGATGTGCTGGAAATGAGATGTTTGAGGACAATGTGTGGTGTGAGGTGGTTTGATCGAGTAAGTAACGTAAGGGTAAGAGAGATGTGTGGAAATAAAAAGAGCGTGGTTGAGAGAGCAGAGAGGGTGTTTTGAAATGGTTTGGGCACATGGAGAGAATGAGTGAGGAAAGATTGACCAAGAGGATGTATGTGTCGGAGGTGGAGGGAACGAGGAGAAGTGGGAGACCAAATTGGAGGTGGAAAGATGGAGTGAAAAAGATTTTGTGTGATTGGGGCCTGAACATGCAGGAGGGTGAAAGGAGGGCAAGGAATAGAGTGAAGTGGATCGATGTGGTATACCGGGGTTGACGTGCTGTCAGTGGATTGAATCAGGGCATGTGAAGCGTCTGGGGTAAACCATGGAAAGCAGTGTAGGTATGTATATTTGCGTGTGTGGACGTGTATGTATATACATGTGTATGGGGGTGGGTTGGGCCATTTCTTTCGTCTGTTTCCTTGCGCTTCCTCGCAAACGCGGGAGACAGCGGAAAAAAAAAAACATAAACTTTGAGAAGGCAGGTATAAGCAGGGTATATCATGTGTTTCCTTGGAGAGGGCTATTGGTATGGACACAAATGGGAACTATCCGAGACTTTTATTAGTGGTTCATGTCACAGACTTATGCCAAGAAAGAGAGGATCTGATTTACATTCTAAGGTATGTCATTATCCCACATTGCTCAAGATAAGCTGAACATATAGCTAAGTTTACGAAGTTAACAGCAACCATCATTCTTGTTAGTGAAAAGATGAAATATACATATGATATTTATGAGTATCAAATAGCCTACTTTAACAAGAAAATAAAAAATTTCCTTGCAGTTGTAGAATGGTTAGTTTTTACTTTTCAGTGTGACGATTCTAATATCCATTGTTCATTTTGTATGTGGGATAATCTCAAATATATGTCGATTGCACTTTGATGATGCTTGTGACAAAGATAAAGATAGAAGAACAAAGCAAGAAAACCGAACTGTTGCTATCTATTATGGTAGGGTTAGTTTTGAAGAGTTTTAGAAACTTGCTTTTCATTATATTCCATCCAATGAATAAGAATACAGATAACCCCCACCTCACTATTTGTATAGGCAGAGTAAAATCAATAGAAATTGAGCGAATCTTAGTGATGGAGAGTGGTGCTACAGCCACATCTGCTTCATCTGTCTGGAGCATCCCCACCATACCATTCCAGGTTATTCCATCTGCTTGCAGTGAACCAAACAGTGTATTGGTAGCTGTGTACCTGTGGTGAAAGAATAAAAGCTTTCACATTAATGATATGTAACAAGATATTTTTGTGTCTGCCAGAGTGTTCCATTTAAAAATTTTTGTAAAAGAATCATGTCAGAATGCAAGTAAAATCTTGATAATCAAGTTCAGGTTTTTGTCAAGACATTGATGATTTAAAGTGATTGTGGGAAATGGCTTCTCAGATATGTATATTACCTTAAATTATTAAGTGTTAGATATAGGTGGTAACTATGGTGACAAAATTTTGTTGTACACACATATATACATTTTGAATATAGTTTTCATAAAACTGCCAGTAAATAAAAACACAATTCAGAACTCAAAAGTCCTGTTTGCTTACAGGAACAAAGAAATGAAGAAAAATTCAGAGACTGGACCATTCAAGTAAAGAGGCAGTTAAGTAAATGACCCCAAAAGAATTTGTCAGATGTTGATAAACTAGAATAAGTTGGTTTTTAGTGGAAGAGAGAATGATGAAATTGATGATGAAATATTAGATGACTACGACAAACATGCATTCACAGATATAAACTGATTAGAAAGAGACATCAGTAAAGCAGTTGGTCTTCTTACAGAAAAAAATCAGCATTAAGGCCAGATGGAATTACTACATTTTCTGATAAAGGCATTAGTAACCATAACCAAACCTCTTACAATGCTGCCCAGACAATGTATAAATCATTCAGATATAGGGGATATACACAAAATAGCATAAATAACACTAGTACACAAGGAGGAACCGAATTGTTGCTAAAATGATATAGACCAGTCAGCCAAACTTTGAATATCATTAAAGTGTGGGAATAATAAAGATAATTACAACTGGGAATGGAGGATAACCTACCCAAGTGAGAAACAACATGGTTTCAGGGAAAATTTATGTTTAATTTATCTCAAAGTGTGGTTAGTTACACTTAAGGAAACACAAAGTTCTATTAGAGAAGGGGACAACAAAGATGGTACCAGAATTAAGAAAGCTGGGAAGGTTACTGGCCTTAAAATTGCCCACCATGGAAGACAGAAGAGTGGGGGATGACTTGGTCACAACCTTTAAGTTTTTAAATCAACTTGATGATGTGAATAGCGATCATTCCTTGGTAAGATGCCAGGATAGAGTGATCTGAGGCTGTAACATTAAGAAGAAAGTTGATATTGAAAAAGAAAGTTGTTAGAAAACTGTAAAATACTTTTATAGTATATGAGTGTTGGATGACTGGAATAAATTGAATGAGGAAATAGTAAATTTGGATAGCATACATTAGTTAAAAAAGTTATATGATAGTATAGATGAGTCAGAGATGGGGCCCCAAGAGTGTTAAACTCACTCCCTGTACAGTAAAAATAGATAATTACACACAAAGACATACACGTTTTAGACAAAGAAATGGATGGGTAGATTATGTGTTTCTGGACTGCCAGAAAGTGCTTGACTTGGAGGTTGGTCAAGAAGACGGATCTTCAACCATGAATAAAGGAGAGACTGCTTCAATGATAAAATACATTAGTCAATTGGAGCAAATGACATGGGATAGAGCAAGATTTTTGAAATGGGCTAAGGTCAAAAGTAGCATGCCACAAAGTTTAGTCATTATATGAAGGCTTACTCGGCAGTCTGAGGGAATCATCATGGGAATGCTAATTTTTGCAGACTTTCGTTAAGTCCACCACCAACATTCTGACTTTTGTATGGCTGCTAAGTTTCACCTTGGTAATCAGTACTTTCTTCAGAAACTATCACTCTTCAGAGGCAATTCTAAAGTGTAAATACACATGCAAATTCATGTAAATATTTTAATAGTTACCATACACAATGTGTCCATTAATGAATTTGCATCATGAGGCTTACAATCACTTACCATCACCCTCCCCTTCCACCCCATATTTGAATATATGTAAATACATATGTACTCATTAACCATTCATGGTGATGAATGTCATTTGGTGGACTACCATTGTCAGGCTCACCCCACTTGAATCCTCCCTCCCCTACCACACCACCACCACCTCGCCAAGCAATCTTTGCATTAACTTCAGCACCACACTACAGCTGTATAAGGTAGCTTTGCTCACTTGTTTTTATGTATCCTTTAGTTGTACATGCATTTCTTTCACTTTATAATGGGATAGAAAATTTGGACATTTTTCATACCATTTTCCACCTGGTTAGTAAGTTTTGCAAGTCAGTCAGACTTTAAGTGCTAAAGAAGGCATCAATATGATTATTATCTGTATACAAATAGAACTATAGGAACCTGTGTGTGAGACTTAATAGTTGACATTGTACTAACCTATCACCTGAGCTTCATATCAGAAGAGTCATTAGGAAGACAAATGATTTATTTGAAGTATTAGAATGGCATTGAAGAACATGGATAAGAAAACATGGAGCATATCTTTATCGTGTATATTAAACCAAAATTAGACCATGCTTTCCAAGTCTGGTAACCACAGGAAAAGAAGTACACTTTTAATTTAGAGGGCCTAGAAGAGGGCAACAGGATTAGTGCATGAGTAAAGTACTTGAGCTAAGCTACATTGAAAGGCTGTGGTTTTTAGATTTACCCACCATGAAAGAGAAAAAAGTTAAGGTGTAACCAGATCACAGCCTTAAAGCTTCTAAATCAGTTTGATGATGTCAAAAGGGGAAAGATTTTTTTTGAGACACTGTGACAGAGCAAATGAAGGTCACAACAAGAATCTAAGAAAGGAACTTGTTAAAAAAAGATAAGTAAGTAAAAAAAAAAATAAGTACTTCATTGGTATTAGAGTGGTGGATGACTAATATAGATTAAGTGTTGAAATTGTGAAGATTGTCAGTGTACAAAAGTTTAAGATAATTGTTTGATGGTAAAGAGAGTTCAGAGTTCATGCATCCACATGACCTAATGAGCAATAGTATATGCTTTAGTATAATTCTTGTAGTAAGACTTGTTTGCACTAAGAATATGAGCTTACGTGAAGTTTAGCTGTTCCTGGAGTGTGTGCCATACATCAACTACGTAGCCCTCTCGGAAGTTTTGTGGCCTTTGGTCACTTATAAGACTCTCATATGGCATTGTCTGTGGAAAGGCACCAGTATTCAAACCCTTTTTGTATTATACTTCCATGCCTTCAGCCTTTATGATTATTGAAATCTGTACTTTGTTTTGAGCAGTATAGAAAATTAACTCAAATGAAAAGTAATGAGACTGACTGAGTTAAAGAAGTGGTAGTAATATCTGATCCAATAAATCACTGAGTAGTAATAGATTGATGAATATTATTTGTACTTTGATGGACAAAAATTTTGTGATTACAATCACTCAATGCAGAATTTCTGTCTGACTGCTGTCAACATATTATTTCCAGTTTAATGGAGTGGACCAGCACATACAGTCTCCTAGCATCACTCACACACACATCCTTAATCCATGCCCAGAGTGGTAAAGTGGTACATGGTCATGTATTATAAAAGCTTTATTTTCACTTTATGCAGTAAGCTGGTTCATTAGGTGAAACCAACATCCCTATTCATACACAAAATGGTTCCATTTCCTCTGATACCCATTATTTCTTTAGGATCTTCACCTGAAATATCTGTGGCCCTAATCAATTTTCTTACTACATCTGTCCATCTCTGTGGTTTATCTCTCCCTCTGATATCTTTTACTTAGGTATCCCTTGCTTAATGGCCACTCATATCCTAGAATTCACTGTAATGTATTGATGAATTAGGGGACCATTTCATTTAGCAGAGACAATCTTTTTTTTGAGAAAATTTTTGGATTTTTGACTCAAGATTTCTGTTTATGTACTTAATGATAAGACATAGAAGTGCCAGAGAGAAAAGAAGATGGGCAAAACAAGCAAAGTTGTAGTGGAACAATATAGTGAAATAGAAAACTGGAGGATGCACATAGAAAAGAATAGATGAAAACCAGGACATTTTAACGTGAAAGGTGGCTGCTTAGCAAAAGTAATTTAAAAAGATGAAAAACACAAGTCCAGGATCCTGAATCAGATAAGAAGAATGAAATATCAAGTAGGGCTTTTGAGAGAATAGAGTATGATAAACCAAACCTAGCTGCATTAAGATGTTAGCTTTCATAGGTAAAAATGTAAGCCACAAAACAAGGGATACAATACTCACCCTTTACAGAGCCCTGGTTAGACCTCATTTGGAATACCTCATTCATATCTTGTCACCTTACTTGATTAAAGATGAAGAGCTATTTGAGTAAATTCAAAGAAGAGCCACCAATCGAACTGCTTCACTCAGAAATAAACATTATGAGGAAAGACTGTAAAGACATAAAACCTTGTCTCTGAAAAGGCTCAAGCTCTTAAGGAGATCTGATAGAAGTGTTTGAAATACTGAAAATATTAATTTTATCACATTACATAGACTCAATGAAGGAGGGAGATGTAATAGCAATGTGGGGAAGAGTCATCACATATAGAGTAGTAGAGCATTGAAATCAACCACCTCACAATGTAATAAATGCATAGGTTTTTTAACTTTCATTGATATCTGTTATCAGTTAGAAAGCCAAATTACATCTTTTTTCTCAGAATCCAGCCGCAGAGCAGATGCCATCAAACTGATAAAGGAATTTTTTTCAAAGTTCACACTTTCCTATATGATTCCCATGATAGTACCTTACTACTTAATTCATGGTATTACTTTCACATCTTTTTCTTGCTGACAGTTGAGTCAGGAAGAGAGGCGGATTGGGAGGTGCCTTCTGTTTTTCTATCCTGCTTTTACCAAATATATTTAGATTTATTTATTTAAGACATAAACTTTGTTATGGACCATCAGGTATCCTATTATCTATGCTTCCCATATACTCCCATGCACAGCTTACAGTTCTTCACCATGCAGACTCATTTGACACTATAATCTCCCAACTCTTTCAAAAACTTGCATCTTACTTTTATTTGCAAATCACTTTCAGCATCTTCCTCCAATATGGATCATTGAGCTGGCCTACCATGTAAAAGATTAGGATATATTTGGTGTATGAGCATTCCTCAGTTGATGAAATTATATTATAATGGTATTGTAAGTATCGTTTTGTGGTAGAGTGTTCACACTGTGCTTGTTGAGTTCAGAATTGTTTGTTTTTGAACATATCTCCTGATAGTACTGCAAAATGTAGTATCATGGACTGAATTAACTTGTTTAATGTTGCAGTTATAATTGCTCTGTGGTTCTATGCAGCATATTGGCTTTGTGTCCTAAAAAAGTCATATTGACCTGTACTTTAACATATAAAACGTTGTGAAGCATTTACCACAATAGTAGCTACACGTAGGTGGAAGCCTTTCATATCCTTGCGTCGATCATATTTGTTTTCAAGTGGGGCAGTGATTAGTCTTTGATCAGCAGACCATGATCCCCATGGGCCCTCAAGGAATGGTTTCCCTTTCCCCACACGCCACACCTCCCTTAGGATAAAGGATTCTGTCTCCAAATCATAGTGACACACTATTACCTGTGGTAAAGAGTAGTAATGAAAAACTCAGAAAAATTATGGATATTTTCATACACTTGCAAAGTAGTGAGTAGGAAAACTCAGGAATATTTCTTTATTCCAATTACAAAGTAAAGACTGAATTTTTAGACTTTTTTTTTCACAACATGTATTAAAGCATTAACCAGAAAATATTTTACCTCACTGTCAATATAGATGCTAGCATCTTTAAGAAAATGCTCCATATCTTTTATTGTAGTGTTGTAGGGCAGTAGGACTAACCACTCTTGCTGTTGTGTGAAAAGCCCAAGTTGACTAGCCTGGCCAATAAGAAGAAAAAAAGAAATGTTGCAGAGAGAATGTAGGGTAGAAAGTTTTACCTCAGTGATTTGGCATCTTTGTTCTTTGTCAGTTTGTGGAGATGAGTTTGGAATCCAATCTTTGCAAAATTGATTCCCATTAAAGAATGCTTATATGCACTTGACCTACCCAGTGTTCCCAGGAATGAGGTTGATGGCTATAAGATGATGAATAGAGACTGTCAGTGTTGAGGCTTATTACATCATACTTTTCATGGATCAATGGTAGGAAAAGTTTACATTTTTATACATGCTATTATTCAGTACATAACCAAAGTGGTAGCTCCATATTTGCTTTATTTTATAATTTTGATAATTGTAAAGCATATGCATGAAGTATATGGAGACCTATTATAATTATGTGGAATTTTGGTCTCATAATTATTGCTATACATTATTGGAAAAGAGCAATATTATATCCAAGGGGATGAAAAAGGACAAACATCATACCTATCACTAATTAAGGGGACTAGAAACAGACTTTGCACTACAAACCTGTCCTAAGTGATAAGTGTGCTTTGAAAGGTAATGATAATGAGAAAGCAATTAGATAGCCCTCTCAAAGGGGAAATTTCCTAAGTGAGAGATAGAATTGTGTTAGCAAAAGTAGGTCATGTATTCTTGTTCTAAGAATGATTAAGTCATGATGCTTAAGAAGAAAAAACTTTTGCATTTTCATGAATAAAAAACTTTGTTTTTCACTTGGAAATAAGCAAAACAAAAAGAATGATAATTCCAAATCAAAGAGGCTAATGACCTGTCAGTAGTACTTGAATCATTTATGCATATATATATATATCCCTGGGGATAGGGGAGAAAGAATACTTCCCACGTATTCCCTGCGTGTCGTAGAAGGCGACTAAAAGGGGAGGGAGTGGGGGGCTGGAAATCCTCCCCTCTCACTTTTTTTTTTTTAATTTTCCAAAAGAGGGAACAGAGAAGGGGCCCAGGTGAGGATATTCCCTCAAGGGCCCAGTCCTCTGTTCTCAACGCTACCTCGCTAATGCGGGAAATGGCGAATAGTATGAAAGAAAGAAAGAAAGATATATATATATATATATATATATATATATATATATATATATATATATATAAGCTGGAGGAAGTGAAGTGTTTTAGATATCTGGGAGTGGATCTGGCAGCGGATGGAACCATGGAAGCGGAAGTGGATCATAGGGTGGGGGAGGGGGCGAAAATCCTGGGAGCCTTGAAGAATGTGTGGAAGTCGAGAACATTATCTCGGAAAGCAAAAATGGGTATGTTTGAAGGAATAGTGGTTCCAACAATGTTGTATGGTTGCGAGGCGTGGGCTATGGATAGAGTTGTGCGCAGGAGGATGGATGTGCTGGAAATGAGATGTTTGAGGACAATGTGTGGTGTGAGGTGGTTTGATCGAGTGAGTAACGTAAGGGTAAGAGAGATGTGTTGAAATAAAAAGAGCGTGGTTGAGAGAGCAGAAGAGGGTGTTTTGAAGTGGTTTGGGCACATGGAGAGGATGAGTGAGGAAAGATTGACCAAGAGGATATATGTGTCGGAGGTGGAGGGAACAAGGAGAAGAGGGAGACCAAATTGGAGGTGGAAAGATGGAGTGAAAAAGATTTTGTGTGATCGGGGCCTGAACATGCAGGAGGGTGAAAGGAGGGCAAGGAATAGAGTGAATTGGAGCAATGTGGTATACCGGGGTTGACGTGCTGTCAGTGGATTGAAGCAGGGCATGTGAAGCGTCTGGGGTAAACCATGGAAAGCTGTGTAGGTATGTATATTTGCGTGTGTAGACGTATGTATATACATGTGTATGGGGGGGGGTTGGGCCATTTCTTTCGTCTGTTTCCTTGCGCTACCTCGCAAACGCGGGAGACAGCGACAAAGTATGATAAAAAATAAAATATATATATATATATATATATATATATATATATATATATATATATATATATATATATATATATATATATATATATATATTCCTGGTAAATTATATGAGAGGGTATTGATTGAGAGGGTGAAGGCATGTACAGAGCATCAGATTGGGGAAGAGCAGTGTGGTTTCAGAAGTGGTAGAGGATGTGTAGATCAGGTGTTTGCTTTGAAGAATGTATGTGAGAAATACTTAGAAAAGCAAATGGATTTGTATGTAGCATTTATGGATCAGGAGAAGGCATATGATAGAGTTGATAGAGATGCTCTGTGGAAGGTATTAAGAATATATGGTGTGGGAGGCAAGTTGTTAGAAGCAGTGAAAAGTTTTTATCGAGGATGTAAGGCATGTGTACGTGTAGGAAGAGAGGAAAGTGATTGGTTCTCAGTGAATGTAGGTTTGCGGCAGGGGTGTGTAATGTCTCCATGTTTGTTTAATTTGTTTATGGATGGGGTTGTTAGGGAGGTGAATGCAAGAGTTTTGGAAAGAGGGGCAAGTATGAAGTCTGTTGTGGATGAGAGAGCTTGGGAAGTGAGTCAGTTGTTGTTCGCTGATGATACAGCGCTGGTGGCTGATTCATGTGAGAAACTGCAGAAGCTGGTGACTGAGTTTGGTAAAGTGTGTGAAAGAAGAAAGTTAAGAGTAAATGTGAATAAGAGCAAGGTTATTAGGTACAGTAGGGTTGAGGGTCAAGTCAATTGGGAGGTAAGTTTGAATGGAGAAAAACTGGAGGAAGTAAAGTGTTTTAGATATCTGGGAGTGGATCTGGCAGCGGATGGAACCGTGGAAGCGGAAGTGGATCATAGGGTGGGGGAGGGGGCGAAAATCCTGGGAGCCTTGAAGAATGTGTGGAAGTCGAGAACATTATCTTGGAAAGCAAAAATGGGTATGTTTGAAGGAATAGTGGTTCCAACAATGTTGTATGGTTGCGAGGCGTGGGCTATGGATAGAGTTGTGCGCAGGAGGATGGATGTGCTGGAAATGAGATGTTTGAGGACAATGTGTGGTGTGAGGTGGTTTGATCGAGTAAGTAACGTAAGGGTAAGAGAGATGTGTGGAAATAAAAAGAGTGTGGTTGAGAGAGCAGAAGAGGGTGTTTTGAAATGGTTTGGGCACATGGAGAGGATGAGTGAGGAAAGATTGACCAAGAGGATATATGTGTCGGAGGTGGAGGGAACGAGGAGAAGTGGGAGACCAAATTGGAGGTGGAAAGATGGAGTGAAAAAGATTTTGTGTGATCGGGGCCTGAACATGCAGGAGGGTGAAAGGAGGGCAAGGAATAGAGTGAATTGGATCGATGTGGTATACCGGGGTTGACGTGCTGTCAGTGGATTGAATCAGGGCATGTGAAGCGTCTGGGGTAAACCATGGAAAGCTGTGTAGGTATGTATATTTGCGTGTGTGGACGTATTTATATACATGTGTATGGGGGTGGGTTGGGCCGTTTCTTTCGTCTGTTTCCTTGCGCTACCTCGCAAACACGGGAGACAGCAACAAAGCAAAAAAAAAATATATATATATATATATTTTTTTTATATATATATATATATATATATATATATATATATATATATATATATATATATATATATATATATATATATGTGTCTGTGTGTGTGTGTGGATGATGCTAACATTATGAAAGAGGTCAAAATCTGTAGGATAGTTACAACTTCAAACAAACCAAGACAAACCTCGGATATGGTTCGATATTTGGCTAATGAAATTCTGTTAACCAAATATAAAGTGATAAAGTGAAATGAGACCTATTTGTGACTGCCACCTTGCATGAAAAATAGCACATTACTTGTCATGCAAGAGACAATGCCTAGCCTATTCCCACAACATATGAGGAGGATTATTCAGGATGGAATAATTCTTACTTGCCAAAATGAAAATTACCTTCAAATAAACAAATAATATGTTTAGAAAGATACTTACAGCACTTATTAGACTCATACTACAGTGTACAGGACCATTCTACACATCCTGTTAAAGTGGACACCTTGATCTGCTGGAAAAGGCCAAAGACAGGCAACAATGCTTTTAAGGAAGCTCATCTACCAGGGCAGTCCTGTAGCCATGGAATTACTCGTATTAGAAGAAAGAAGGCTAAAGGGAGACATGGAAACAGTACACACTTTTTTTAATAGATCTGATGAGGTCAAATTGAAGTTTTCTTTGAGATTGGAAACATCTGCTTGCTGAGAGGGTATAACAAGGAATAATTAATAAAAAGTATGTTACTGATTATGTTAAAAATTATTAAATGTTGACAGAGTTGTAGATACATGGAAGAAACCTAAGAAAAGAAACTATAAATGAAGACAGCATAAACAAGCTCCAGATTAATTTAGCAATCACAGGACTCCTTTCATGAGGCTCTTGCAGCTTTGGGACTACATTCCAAAAAGAAACAGAGAAATGATGGACTCCTTTAGAGCAAGAGTATCCCTGACAAAGCCTTGCTGTGGGGGAATTTTCACTCATAGTGTAACTACTTGCAAGTGAAGTTTAGTAACAACTCAAAAGCTTTATAGATTATATGATACCAAAGAAAGTATAGAACATGAAGCCTCATGAGTTTAGAACTCTCTTCCTGTGTTATGCAAATAGGTCATCAGGTAATCACATGCAGTACTGAATGTTTTCTGATACTGTGCTGAACATTCTCTAACACTCTCCCAGTGTCTTTTATCTAAGCCAATGCTCACTTTTTCACTAATATGTTAAGAGTTGTCATACATTATCTTTTATGCTGCCTCACTCTTCAGTAACTTCTCATTCTTAAGTTTCCTATTTATCTTTCCCATTGTTTTATAGAGTATGCTTGGTAGCAAAACTGGCCTGTAGTCCTTACCTACATTTTTAAGAACAGGTAGGATATTTCCCAAAAGATGCAAGTTTCCCATACCTAATGAAGAAAAAATGTATTTAAGTGTTGTACTGTATATGGTTAAGGAAATGTTCAAAAATATTTATACTGTCTATTAGACTCAAAATAGAATGTGTATAATCTAGTGGGTCACTTAACTTGAAGAAACACATAACTGAAGTCAGGGAGCTTTGTACCTGAAGTAAGGGAGCAGAGTTACTGG
This sequence comes from Panulirus ornatus, assembly GCF_036320965.1. Taxonomy (NCBI): domain Eukaryota; kingdom Metazoa; phylum Arthropoda; class Malacostraca; order Decapoda; family Palinuridae; genus Panulirus; species Panulirus ornatus. The sequence goes on from NC_092291.1 coordinate 10,847,537, forward strand.
GAGAGAAGAAAGACAATCTGAATCAGATTAATACCCACTCTGTTTTTGAAGGACTGGGCCAGTTTGTTGAATCGTTCTGTTCATTGCAGATTTTTAATTGTGTGTGTAAAAAAGCACAATTTTCATGTGCAGAACTTGTCTATACTGTTAGATGCTGACCTTGTTCATAAAGGTAGCTGTGAATCCCTCGATGTCCCACATTATGATGAATTGGGCTCTGTAGTGAGGCTTCCGAAGGTACATGATGTTCTGTTTATCACTGGTACCTTTGTCATCACTCCTATCAGGGAAGACAGCTATTCGAAATGTTCTGTAGTGTCAAACGGTAGCATCACTGAGTCTTTTATTGCAATGCCTTAGCTTTATAGTGCTGCTGTCTCAGTGTTACCATTATGATGCATTAAGGATATGAACTTTAAATTTTTATATGAAAGATTGTCTCAAAACAAGCAATGTAACAACAGGCTTAATTATTTTGTCATGAATGAATAGTGGTAAGAGTAGAAATAATTTCAAGCCAAACATTGAATTATGAATGTTGGGGATATGCAGTGGGCAGCAGTATTACTGTTCCCTTGTTTACAGCAAAACACTGGAGGATGAAAGTAAATGGTATCATGTTGTAAAGTTGTCATCAGAAGATCAATAGGTGAAACATTGAAAAAAAGGTACTGTGGTTGACAAACAGATAGTGATCCATATTACATCAAAGTCAAGGTTACTGTAATCACTGTTGGAAATTTATATTAAGTTAAGTGTTCATAAGTAATGCAAACTGTACCAGTGCATAGTTTTTCTGAGGAATTATAGAAATACATATGAAATGAGTCTGTAATAAGTATATAAGGATTTGATAGTATAATATGTAATCTTATTACTGTTCACAGTGATTGTATTGTTACATCACCATTTAAATTTAGATTTCTTTTAAAGTGTGAATGGGTAGATACACAAGCATTTTGCTCATATCAGCATTAATGAATGTGGAGATAGCAAGTATATGTGATGCAGCAACTGTAAATACTGACTGTGCAAAGTGAAGGGAGAGTTGCTGCAGCCTGTAGAGTGGGATGATTGCTGCTGACATGGAGCTGACCAAGCCAGCCAACACCTGCATTGCCTCCACTATTGTCATCAGACCTGTGGATGACATATGCTGTTCTAGCAGTGCCAACTCAGTATGTTCCTTGGACCAGGTTGATGTATAACATCCATTTCATCAATTGATTATATTAAATTGATGATGGACACTCCCGCTGAATTATGGAAGAAATCCTTTAATGATTGAAGGTACTCTTTGATGGTAGATGCTCCCGATGATGTCTAGAGCAAGCTTTTACTCGATGAACCATGAAACAAACTTAATATTGATATGGAATACCTCTTCTTACTTTAAAGCAGCTTTATAGGAAAAAGGATTGCCTTTTAGTTTCAGAAAAGCTGAAAATTCATGGGAATACCCTTTCAGTTTATTGAACAAGTTTATAATTGATATCTTAACTAATTGCAAACATTTGGAAAGGAAGTGCCCAACTTAGTCTTTCTGCTAGTGACATACTTGGAACTACAAGTGTAAGGATGAAAATGGAAAAATAATCAGCTTGTAAAGTTGCTTAATTTTATCATTATTACCCTTTTAGAGCCAACTTAATTTGTATCCACTGAAGTGGATAGACATCTTCAAGAGGACAGGAATGATTCTTGTTACTTATAGAGTATAGTGAGTAATCCTGAGATCTGTGTTATAGTACCAATTTCAGTCTTTCAGATGAAATAGTAGCAGTTTCAAGTTTTGACCTGAAATATTTGTACTAGGATCTTAAAGCAGTTCATGCTACTCTGGAAGGAAGGTGAATCTATAACTGTGATGAAAGTCTTACCGTTGTTCTCTGTGTACAAGAGAGTAACATAGTCCCATTGTTTGTGAGTGATGACATCACGTATCATCTGCACCACATGAGGGCTTGCACATCCTTGGGGCATTATAGAATGCCCCACTATGGCCATTAACAGAAACCACCTCTGGCATTTGACTCTCATACTCCTGTCAGTCTTCTGAAACAAACTTCATTGTTTAAGAAAAATTAAGTAGTGCTGTAGGATAAATGTGTTTGATGTATAAAACATGATGCTCTGGACCTCTTTACAATTGATTCATGGGAAAATGCCACTAAAATTGGCACATTAATTCCAGTTTTCTGATTATAAAGTGTGCCTTTCCATTGTTGATTTGATTATAAAACGAATAAACAGAAACATAAGAGCTATGCTTTTGTAGCACAAGGAAAAAGATCATAGCTTTTTAAAGAAATCCAATTCTTCTCCATTTACAAAACTTTCTGCTTGATAATAGATTCCCAAATGCAAGTTTTTGTAAGTAAAATGGTGTGGCTCCCAAGAACAGTGTTTCCACTACACAATTATATTAGACTGTGTCTGTCAAATAATTAAAATTGACCATCCATATGAGCAAGTAACACTCATTAATTAACACACATGAAAGACCAAGAGAAGAGAGGGAGAAAAGCAGAGTAGAAAAAAAAAATGAGATGCCAGTTGAGGCAAGAGGATGGAACACATCTGCCAGTACTTATGTGTGGTCAGCAATGTTAGGTGAAGGTAATGATGCACTGAAAGTTATGTATAGAAAGTGTTGATTGATTAGTGGTGAATAGTAGAGAGCTGGAATTTTAAGGATTATGTTAGAGAAAGCTCACCTCATACTGTTGGATTTGCGGAAACAAAGCTCACTAAAGAGATAAGATCTCGTTCTGTCCAGAGGGATATACAACAGAAGGAGGAAGAGAGAAGACAAAAGAATTTAAACTACCCAGTACAAATATATAATGATAGCAGTGAAGAAACAATGAGGATGGTAGATGAAGCAGTAAGATGCAAACTTATGAAATGTTAAAGTACTAACAATGGGGGATTTCAATTATAAAGAGAAAGACTGAAGTGATTTTGATTTTCATGGTGACAGAGTCATGGAGACAAGTTCTTTGTGTATATAGGAAAATTTCCTATAGTATCATGTGAATGGACTTACAAGGATGAGTGAGACTGATGCAGCATCATTCCTAGATCTTATCTTCTCGCATACTAACTTGGGTATTGAAACTATCACATAAGATACACCAATTGGGAAAAGCATTCATATGATGCATAAGTTTGATTATATGGTAAATGAGAATGTGAAAGGAGCAGAGATGAGTTTAGACTCAAAGAGGAGGTATGATTAAGGGAGTGAAACCAAGCTTAACAATTTCTATGGTAACAGAAACATAAAGGCTGAGAAAGAGAGTTGAGTGGTTCAATAAATGAAGTCAAAAGGCAAAGAAACTTTATAAGGTGTAGTATTGAAGACAGGCAGTACTACAACCAGCTAGCATTGTTGAGGTATATGAGCAAATGAGGCCTTTTCTTTGTCTGTTTCTGACTTTACCTCACTAACATGGGGAATGATGAACAAGGATTAAAGGAAAAGAAAATTCAGGGAGCAATAAATGAGTCTAGCAGAATAAGATGTGGGAGAAAGAGAAACTTTGGAAGGAATATTGTGGACAAGGTAGTGGATAACCCAAACTTTTTCATTGCTTCAGAAGGGGCACACTGTACCTAGGGATAATTAACATAGTTTAAGGGTTATGAGAGCTCAGTTACAGGAAAGGCTTGAGACCTGAAATTTGTCCACCATAGGTTTTAAAACAGATTGCCGGTGTAGACAGTGGTCGGTTCTTCAGAATATATTAGGACAGAACAACCAGAGGTCATGGGATGAAGCAAGATATAATGTTAAAAAGCTTTAAGAAGTAAATTTATAGTGAAAGAGTGGTTGATGAATGGAATAATCTTAGCAAGTATGTGGTAAATGCAGACAGCATACATAAGTTTAAAAGATTGTACAGTAATAGAGAATGTTCAAGAGATGGGGACCAATGAGTATAAAACTCCTCATACAGCAAAAATAAGTAATTACAAGAGACTAGTTGAGCTTCAGCCCCATCTCAGGAGACTAGAAAAGTTTCCCCCACATCACAGGAGACAAGAGGAGGTTTAGCCTCGTATTAGGAGACTGGTGGAGCACCAGCCCCATCACATGAAACTAATGGAACTCCAGCCATATCATATGAGACTAATACAACTGTAGCCCCATCACAGGAGATTAGTTGAGCACCAGCCCCATGCTAGGAGACTTGTAGAGTTCCAGCCCCATCTTAGGAGACTAGTGGAACTCAAACCCACATCACATAAGACCTATGAAGCTCCAGCTTCATCGCATGATACTAATAGAACTCCAGTCCGATCACAGAACACAATTGGAAGTCGAGCCTTAAAACTGGAGCCTAGCTGAGCTCCAGTCTCCTCTCAAGAGACTAGTGAAACTCCATCCCTTTTACATGCCAGTACAAATTACAATCTTCGTAAGTCTCGGTGCGAGAGGAAAGTCAAGAGACCAGCAGCGGTACCATTGTCGTTGGGTAAAAGACGGATACAGTTTAATGAGTCTGCCTGAGTACTGCCAGGACAGAGTGATGGGCCTATCTGAGTAATGCCAGGACACACAGTGATGGGTTAGCATAACTAATGTCAGGCACAGTTTGCGAGTCTTCCTGAATAATGGAGGGATACAAGGTGATGGATCTGCCTCAGTAATACCAGGATGGGTCTGCCTCAGTGCCTCAGTAATGCGAGGACAATATGGTAGGTGTGGTAGTCGTGCCGGAGTAATGGCAGGACACAGTATGGTATGTGTGCTGGAGTAATACCAAAAGACAGCATGATAGGTTTACTTGATTAATTCCAAGACTCGGTATGGTGTGTCTGCCTGAGTAATGCCAGGAAACATTATGATAGGTCTGCCTGAGTAATACCAGGACGCCTTAATGGGCTAATTCGAGATCCTGCCACGGAAATATAATATTGATACAAAAGAAATAATGTGGTTTCTTTGCCTTTAAAAAATGAGGGTTGAATTATGCAAGGATGAAGTATGCTTGAGATAGACTAGTACTTATGACAAGAGTCCTGTCACCTTGCAACCGGCACACTGGACAGTGTTTACGACTTTATATTGTTCTTAGAATTATTCAATGAATTATTCACAGGTAATATGCGTGAGCCGGCCGTGTTGTGAAGTGAATAAATCGTTGCAGATTATGGCTTTTAGGATGTTTGTGGTGCTGATTTGAGAATGCTCGTATTCCACGAGGTTCTAAAGATAATAGGTACACTTTGATTAGCTGTTGGTCATGGTGAAAGTGAGATTCACCATTTATGCCTGGCTGATGAGAAAAACGTTTTCATAACCTCAGAAATCTTTTTGTAAAGGGTTTCTATCTTGCGCATGCGCATCCTGTTCTGCATCTACTGTTGGATGGGAAGTTCCTGTTTCAAGAAACATTTTTCTTTATATTATAGGACATATTTAGCTCTCAGGTTCAAGTATAATTCTGCTAGACTGGGAAGTAGAATGAATGATTGGTTGAATAATAATCATTAGTTTCGTAATCGTTTTTGGTTTCGTAATGCCCATACCCTTACTGAAGGCAATAAGGCAACCTTGAAGATGTCACGAAAAGGCTTATTTAGTTGTGGAGTCAACTTTCACGTAACTCTTTCTGATATTTCAAAAATACAGTTCTTTTGTTTAATGTCTTTAAATGACTAAAAAGCCATGTGCACATTAACGACAGGATTACTGAAGCTAGACCAAGTGAGAGGGAATCGTTGCTCTGGCCCGAGCTTATTTTCCCCGCTGTCGTCGGTATTTCCATATCGTTATATAATACGCTACATTTTTTTTTTTACTTCGCCTTTGTACTCTTAAGTTTTAAGCGAGGTGTTGGAAAGTTAAAAGAAAAAAAAAAGGACTCTTAGAACCAAATTAAGGACTCTCAGAGCCTAATTGGGTTCCCTCCTTTCAAATCAGGTATGGGGGAGGTTGCATGCCCTATGGCCCGTGCTGCCTCTTGACACCTTTTCTATAAAGATTTTATTACTTTGTGAAAGGCATTGTGAAATTACGTTTTTGCAGTGGGCCCCTATTTCTCAAACCTTCATCGTGCATTATTACTGTCAGCATGCACAATATCATCGCTCAGTTTATTCCATTTGACTGATATAGTGATACCGTGTTTTAATTCTAACAAGCTTTTCCCACAATTTCATATAAAGGCCTTTGAATTGTCTGTAGTTGCATCTGATGAAGTGTTTCCCTGATAATATCAACGTGGTGGACAATTATGTGGCCTGTAACTTGTTCCCACTAATTCTGGTAGTCTGTTGCATTTCACACACGTATTACCATTAAGTTTCATGTTTTACCCCTATTATTATGTGGGGTGGAAAACCAGAGATTGTAATGATGACTAATGATTATGTACACTTACCTAAAACATTCTCCTCTGTTGGGTGAAATGGCTGAAAGTTGGCCGAGCAGCCATTTTTATACCATGTCCCGCGTTGTGCCAGATGTCGCTGGGCCGCTCGGGTACTGCCGTTTTAAGGGGAGTGTTTATTTAATGAACTTCTTAACCTAGATCAGAGAGCATGTCCAATACAGCAACAATCATGGCTTATGCATTGGTTGTGGAAATGAATCTGAAAGAAGTATGGAATCCCCAAAAAAGAAAACTGGACAAATGGCCGAAAACTGTTCCAAATAGTACGTTTATAATGAAGCAGGCTCGTGTGAGGTGTGCTACGCGCTAGCCCTTCCTCATAGGGAAATTTTCGTCATCGGTGCATTACGTTTCTCTCTCTCTCTCTCTCTCTCTCTCTCTCTCTCTCTCTCTCATGGCTCCGCTCGACATCTCGGAACACAAATACCGTTATACAGGACAGTACAATAATTCGAAACCTATTTCTCACGTAACGACAGCCCCGATAGCACGCTGTGCATAACAACAAAGTTGTACTCCAGTCCTGTAAAAGTTGTGCAAGATAAACTTTCCCGACACATCACTCTTCCCAAGATGATTGTAAAACTTTCTCTCGAAGTTTAGGAATGGCGGCCGAAATGTCTTCAGTGTGAGCGAGTGTTACGCTGGAAATATACACGACCGACTGAATAACTTACTTCATGACTGTTTTGTCATTGATGTCACCTTTTAAAGGAATCCTCCTGGTCCCAGGTAGGATGAAGATATAAGTGTGATCACTAACTTCACTAATGATATTTATTTAGTTCGTCAGCCATTGTGCAAATACCATTTCTTGTTTATGTATTGTTAAACGGGGGACACACATTCCGACTGACATCTGGTTACCTTAATTTTTCATTATGTATATATATATATATATATATATATATATATATATATATATATATATATATATATATATATATATATATGCTCGAACCCGGGACCCCTGCATGGCATGGGGAGTGCTACTGCTTGCTTGGTATTCAAATAATCATTTAAATATTGGGAAATCATAGCCTAGCTGTATCGCTCCCCGGGTTGGACCCTGTCTGGTAGAGGTTTGTAAGATAAAAATATATTGTCTTAAATTTATCATACAATGAAGTCGGTGCAAGAAATCTTAAGAGAATGAAATTTTAAAGAATCCTTCTTGCTGCAGATTTCATGAAGTTGCTACAGCGCGAGTAAAATTATATGAACACAGAATAATGGCAGATATTGGCAAAAGTTTATGACATGACAAGAGCGCATTATGATAGCAGCTTCGTGCAAAAAAATAGTTGGTTACATATGATACATTACATATGCATCATCTCAAGTTTGTGATTGGCTCCTCTTCTTTAGTGATGGACTTTGCACGGACAAAAACACACCCCTGTTTAAGGCCATCAGAAAAAGCAATCTCGTATAGACGTAAATAACCACTTGTATATTCGCGTGCATGGTTGGCATACACTTAGACAGGAGGCCACAAAATTTTCTTATACGAGAAATATTGAAATTGATTTTCCTTATAAAAAGCGCAACACACTGTATATACTATTCATATTTTTTCTTTTGATTTTTAGAATAACAACTGAATTCTCATTGTTCCTCTCTATCTAGATGGGTAACAGTATTTCATATTGTGTTACACGTATGTATATATATACATGTATACAATTGTATGATACATTTTGTTTAATTTTTGATACCTGATGAGCCTAACTCCTTTACAGCCCCTTCTATTTTGTGGTCAAGGAGTGGAACCTTGCTTGGGGTCAGTGGCCATGGCAATGTAGGTATTAGCAGTGATGGAAAGATCCTGAGAATTGTACGTGTGAGCAGTGAGAATGCAGGTGTTTATACCTGTACTGCTTCTAATGCTGCAGGCATCCTCGACATACCTGTGACATTGGACGTGTTAGGTAAGTTACAGAACCGTACATTTTCTCTCATTCATTCCCCTCTACAGGCACTGAGGTGGTCTGTACATAGATTTTATCATATCGTAGCTAATGTTTACCATGCCTGGCGTGCTGTGAACCCTAGATGCCCTCTTGTGATCTTCACTAATCTAAATCGTGTGACTAGATGGACTTGCTTTTAACCCTGAGTGACTATATGTCATCTTACTTTGTATACCCAACTGACCCAGTTTTGTACAGTGCCTCCACAGATTACTGGGACAAAGCCAGGCCGAAACCAGTGGGAAGGAGAGGAAGAGCAAATAACAGTGATGGAAGGAGGGCACGCGTCGCTCGAGTGTCACCTGACGAAGGGTTCCCCTGCCCCCATCAGGCAGTGGTTCGTTGGTGACGATCTTCACGAGCCGCCTCACTCAGTAAGTGATCAACTTACTGAAACAGTGAGTAAAAGATTTGAGAAGCAGGTGTGTCATCGTTACGTGATCGACATCATAAGATTTAACCAACCACATTGAACATTAAATGAAACTGAGTGAAAATTGAGAAATTTGTGGGCCAGAAACTTACCATATGGGCTACACATGGTAATTACTGTCACATAATCACAAAACTTTTAGAATATAGGACCATCAACGTTTGTCTTCTATTTAGTTATTTAGAGTTTTCCTTTTGTTTCAGTTATTTAGGTTTGCGGAAGCCATTGAGGTAAGATATTTGATAGATATTAGAAATATGTCATATCTTGTTGATGGGAGTGATTCAGAATCATTGTCAAGTGCTGAAGGCGGTCGACAAGCATGGTGTTAGCCATCTTGATATAGATATTTCTTTTTAATCGTTTCAGTTTAGAAAAGGAGCTTTTGAAAAATGTACGTGGTTCAGTACATTTGAAAGATCTTTACTGCCAAGTTTCGAAAATTATGGGAATGCCTCCTCAAAAGAAGTATCATGGCTCTTGTTTTACTTTCTTAATTTAAAAAAAGGATCAGACGGAAGCTCATCTAATTGTAGCTGAAGATCAGATGACATTATTTCAACTGTAGTTTCAACGGGGTCACTTATAATAGTCAGGAAAGTCAACAACCACGTGGTAAGCCAAGCGCGTGCATTACATGAAATATAAACGGCAGTGTCGCGTGATTGGCAACATTTGTTAAGGTTGAAATGCCTGACAATTAAAATTAGGCTGTTTCTACATCATTATTTTGTTAGAGAGGAGAGTGTAAAAGTAACATTACAGGGAGAGAGAGAGGAAAAATTAAGACCGTAAATTTCGCCGTGTTGACGTTTGATGTGTTGAATGATAAGCTAGCCTCATTGCTTGTATGCTTTCCTTAGTTCTCTCATCTTTCGTAGAAAGTAATTTATTTTGTTGAAATTCGCTTGACTTACAGTAGTAGGCATTTATGTGCTAGAAATGATAAAGTGAACCGTAACTCCATTGCTAATGCCAAATGACATTAAGGATTCGGATGAAGAGCTGGCTGGAAAATAATCATGTTTGATTATTTGGATGTCATATGTTTAAGAACAAATGACTAAAGGACATCACTATTTATTGGAGTGTAGGACCCTAGCAGCAGCCTACTAAGGTTTCTGTAAATGATAAAAAAGTTTAGATATGTTTTTGTTGAGTCAGGAGAAACTGCATTATAGATCAATCAGTGAGGAGGAGCCTCCCATTTTCTGAAGCTCCTTATTGGATGGTATGTGTTTATATATCTATTTCTTCATTTGATAATTTATTTGTGGGTGAATCTGCAGGCTTCTTGTGGGTCTCAAATAATTTTCTCATTGGCGGTATGCTGCTCAAGAGAACATAATTGGACTACCCTGATATGTACCATAGTGATTAGCCACTCACTTGGCTTTCTGTTAGTTCAGTCCCATTTATCTGCTCAAAGGTACAGTAAACCCAAAGATCTTGGCCTGCTAAATGTTGATAGAAATGACTCATGTCCAAAAGTGTGTTAACCACTTCATAAGTTGGTCTTCTAGAACTTTGTAGGTCAGTTATCCATCTTTAACTAAGTCTCATCTGTGATAGTGTTATAATGTCTTTCTTGAAAATCTTTTTCTCTTCCTTCTCCTTTTATTTATTTCCTCAGTATTTCACTCTTTTGTTTAGAGAATAGAGGTACAACAATGGCTCGCTGATAAAGTGCACAAAACTACTTTGAAAATAGGCTCAATGATTCTTCTTCTGAAGCCATTCAGGTAGGCACCTAGCATATGAATGTGAAAAACTTTTCCTCAACTCTCGTTCAGCATTTATCTCTGCCCTTGATATATGCAAGTATGTTATCCATGAGGAAATGCATTCCTTTATCCAAAGGAAGTGCACATCTCTGCCGTTGATATATGCAAATATGTTATCCATGAGGAAATGCATTCCTTTATCCAAAGGAAGTGCACATCTCTGCCCTTGATATATGCAAGTATGTTATCCATGAGGAAATGCATTCCTTTATCCAAAGGAAATGCACATCTCTTACATATCCATATCTCCTCTTTGTTTTCAGGAAACAGAAATCACATTTTAGAACATTCCAGTAACGGGTACTCAGCCTTTCAGTCCTTCACTTTCTTTTTCATCTTAAGGTGTAAAGAAGTGAAATGAGGATATGACCCTTTAGATTAATGTAACCTAATATTGTAAGACTTAAAACATCAAAAAAGAAAAGGAACAAATCTTCTTTAACAGTTATAATTCCAAAGTTTCTTTAGCATTATGATAGATTATCATCCTGGATGTGAGCTTATTTCTGTCATGTGTTATCCTGGAGCCCAAATAAAACTTCATGATGATGGTAGATCATCATATTTCCTTGTACTATATCACCACTATCCATCAAAATTGCACCTGTTTTTTCCCATGTTGCAGTGTGTTTATGTTTGAGGCTGCTAGATGGTCAGGTATCATTTACATGCTCCAATAAGTCCTGCTTTGGTGTTCGTAGGTTAACTGATGGCTCATTACTGCTAATGACATATGGCATTTCCGTGTAGCTCATAACGGCTCCAGGAGATTTGAATTATTGCATTAAACATTAGCACCTATCTCATATGTGTGTTGTCATCTGCTTTCAAGTGTAACATCTGTGTTTGTAGGAATGAAAAATCCAAATGCATGTTGGCTTGACCCTATTTGATAAGGCTTTTTTGTGGGGAGGAAAGCTTGGCTTTTTCATTACCTCACTTTTTGGCCTCCCATGTTAGAGAAAATTGCTTTTCCTGACTTCAAAACTTGTGCTGTATAGTAGTGTATGATTTTTATCAAGAGTTTGATATTAGGTGTTCTTAAAAGTGCTCTCTGTTTCTCTTTGGAAAGATCTTTTTTATATATGATCTTACCAACTTGTTACAAAAGACTTTCAGACTAATGTTACATACCCTAACTGATATAATAAGGTAGTAGTTTCACTGTTGAGAAACTATTTTCATAGTTAACTGATGATTTCATGTTAGGTTGTTGGTGATGGAGAGAAGCTGGTTATCACAGGAGCTAAGGTGGATGATTCAGGAATATATCGATGTGTGGCAGAGAACTCAGCAGGCAAAGACTCTAAGATGGTGCGAGTAGCAGTACAGGCTCCACCCAGGGTCAACATCACAGCCCTGCCAGAACATGCTACTGTCCTCACACCAGGTCAGGGCCTTAATTTCTGCTACAGGAATAGCTACACATTAAAAACTACCAGTTAGAGATTTATAATAGTTGAGTGAATAGCTATAATCATAAAAGTGAAACAAGAAATCAACCCTTTGCCCTTTGGGAAAGTAAATGCCTTTTACACATTGCTAATCTACCATAGCAGTGATAGCAGCCTGCTTTCATGGTCCTGTGTTCACACTTTGCCAGTCAGGTAAAGAGAAATAATCTTGCCGTTGTATGCAAATGATTCTTTATATTTATGGTATACTGTTTAGTTGGTTAGTTATAATAGAATATATCTGCAGGTGGAGCTGAGGCAATGTTGTTGCCTGCTGATGGTCGGCCACGAAACACATCTGTCAAAACCACCTTCACTACCACAGAAGACCAGACTGTCACCCTCACCTGCCCTGTTACTGGTTAGCAGATCTGTACAAGCATAACTATTATGCCAATGTTATGCATTTTGTCGATGATAACAAAGATGTATTGCTGTATCACTTATACCAGAGGATGAAAATCCTTTTTTTGGTTTATGTGTATTCTATAGCATCAGTTATAATTAGGTACTGTATCTTGTGAATATAAAGCTTTGGTAAGGTATTTATCTAATAGTATTGATCATTGAACCAAAACCTCTATCATACTGCTGTAATTTTGTCTTTTAGAAATATAGGTGGAATTCCATCAAATTCTGTTTATGAATTCTATCATATCTTGATCAGCCACTTCCATTGCATCCATTTGTTAAGATATGTATAGGGGCATATTGATCATTTTGATTAGTTATTTCATCATCC